>NC_091532.1:8590960-8897780 GCF_041682495.2 Bombus fervidus
CTCTGACGTTAATTAATTACTTTATTTTCGCGAATATTCACGTTCGTTTCATTCGCTCACATTCATCGTTGACCGATAATTTTTTAATTACCACGTTTTCTTATTCTTTTAAATTTTTTTTTTAATCGAGAATGAGTTTATCCTCATTTCTTTCGACCACCATTGCTTCGCTATCCCTTCCGCTCGTTCGGCTCTTTTTGGCGCGATCGAACTTGGCGAAAGGCAATAAAACGCTTTACAAGTAAATATATATATATGTAGATTTATATATATATATATATAATATATATATATTCATTATAAAACTTACATCTTAAACTTATGACCATCTATTTTATTAAATCGTCAATATATTAGATTTTCTTTCATTCATCATTTTCCTCTTTTTTCCATCTCATTTAGTCTCGCGTAAATAAATATTCATAAATACATTTTTTTGGACCGGATGCATGGGGAATGTTTTTTCGATGGATCACTTCGGGTCTCCCTCATTCCATTATGCTTTATTATCTTTTAATTATATCTCTGTCTCGTATTTTTTTTCGTGATACTTATTCCATTTTCTTTTCATTTATTCTCGAAGCACTATCTGCAATCATGATTGAGAGAGACGATTTTTCTCGTCATAGATCGTTGAACGAAAATGATCGCGAAGTGTAATCTACGATACCAATAATCGAATCGATTTTTACGGAAAATTATGAAAAGGAACAGAAAAGAATCGTTATCATAGTACTTTTTTTACTCGTTTCAATTCTTTTATACTATGCAATCTCCAACTCTTACTTTTTTTTGTTTATTCGTTTTTCGTTTTGAATTTTTGTTCGTTCGTAAACGATCATCGCGTCGAGAAACGATCCATCGAAACAACTTCATGATTTGCGTCGCGGCCCGAATTTCGATTTAAAACTTTTTTTTTCTTCTGGGTTCTTTATCCAAAAATATATGTACACATATGTAACCGGTGTATACGTAGCGCTATATTCGTATGCCCTATTTCGGGGGATCCAGGGAATATTGTTTTGATATCTAAGTGCAAAAATTGCGAGTGACGCTCTTTTTATCATTCCCTCATTTTTGACCAGACTCTCTTTTTCTGACTCTCTACTCGATTTTATTTATTTATCTGTTTCTAACGGTATAAGACACCCTGTATGTATATACGAGCTTGTATATACATACAAGTTTCCTTAAATATATACATATACATATTTAAGAGATAAACATAAATATGTGACGAGCGTTTCGCGATTTTCGCACTTACCGTTAATTAACCTGTTACTTTTAATTTACTTTACTTTTTTATTTTGTTTTGTCAATTCTTATCGATCGATCACCTATTGTATTATTCTGGCTTCATAAGGCGGACAAGTGGTTTCATTACTTTTTTGTTCTTTTTTATTTTTTTTACTTTATTATTATTATTATTATTATTATTATTATTATTATTATTATTATTATTAGTATTATTATTATTATTATTCATCTCACGAGACAGATATACATCAAGTATATTTGTTGCGTAAATATTTATCTGTTTTGCATCTTTGTAATTTGTTCTGCAATCGTTATTACAACTGTTATATTACGCTCGCTACAAACTATTTAAAAAATTTGTTCAAGCCCGCTTAGCTTCAACTCCTCCCCAAACTTCCTCCTATATTTAATTCCTACACATTCTCACCATATCTCCTTCGTTTCGTTTACTTCTCTTTCTTCCTTTTATATATTTTTTTTTTACGAGTTTTTTCATAGGTTTTTTCGTACAAAACAAAATGGCATCTTTTTGGTATTGGAAGAAAAAATACAGTTTTCAACCTTTCTCTTTCTTTCTTTCATCCTTCCTTTCTTTCCTGTTCTCATTCCGCCTCGTTCGTACAACCACGTTATCGAATCATGCCCTGATCGACGCTAAAATCGATTTTCTCATCCAACTTCCGATCTTCCTTTCGAAAGGAAAAAGGTACAGAATTGGCAATAAAACTCGTTCGCGTGCGTCACATTCATTTTCTTTCTGCTCTCGCTACACACGACAATCATCATCGAGTACAACAGCTAGCGATTCCTCTTCTTACGCCTTAATTATTACCGCAAATATTTAATACTATTTTGGCATCATGACGATACAAATTTTTCCACGCATCCTATACAAAAAAGAAAAGAACAGCAACGATAACCAGCCGATTTTCCCTTTTCACTTCTGTTCCGTTTCGTCCTGTCCTATTTCGTTTGTTCTGTTTATCGATCGTAACTGGAAGTTCGACCGGTTCGTCGTATGATTTTTACGAAAATATTCATTTCGAAAAATCCTGCGACGAAACCTGTTCTCTTCGTTTTTCCTTTTGTTCCTTTTCGTAATTAGTTTCTTTTTCTCAAACATCCCTTAACATTGTACTCACGCACGCAACTGAGAATCATTCGGAAGTCGACGAGAGAAAAACCTTGCCTGTGTGCCTCGCGCGGATCATTCTAAGCGGATCCATGGATCGCGATCGAGGAAAGAAACGTGTGCGAATGTGAAAGGAACAGGAGCGTTTCAAACGACGATCCGTCCACGGCTGACGATCGCTCTGAGACATATGTAATAATAAAATAAGAAAATGTATCGTTTCTTCACTATTTGTAAAATTGAAACAGAATTAACATCGATGATAAATCGAATCTAAAAAAGATTATTATAATCACTGGTTTCATTTTGATTCTTTATTTCATTATCTCTAAAATTCACCTATTTTAAAATACCTAATTCATCAGATTGTAAAAAGTACGAATAGTTATCGATAATAGATCTATATGAAATCGATAGATCACGATCGAGAGTGTATAACAAATCTCATAAAAACATTCTTTTCTCGTCCAATCATTTTTCTGGTTTCACCATGCGTTTCCTCTTAATTGTATCGTTTTAATTTCATTTTAACCGTCGCATGAGCGTTCGAAAGCAGAGAACCATTTCTACGAAATCGAACGTGAACAGTCTTCGATGAAGATCAACGTGGGTGAAGTCATTGCCGAAGACGCTTCACGATCGAGCAGAAACATTCGTCGTTAGCAAATCGTTCGTAAGAAACAAGAAGAGTTGTCATGATCGAAATGTTTGCTTGCAAAGAAGAAAGAACTGGATGACGAACCAAGCTTACATTTTTGTTTCCTTTCTTTATAGGACGATCTTTCAAAACGGTTAAAAAAATAGAAATGTATTTTGCGATTTCAGCGTGAATTTTTATTTCTTTATTTTGGTTTTGTGAGTTTTTTTGTTTGTAAGATGTTTAATTGACTGGCTGAGATCGATTCTCGGTATTAGAAAACCTAATCGAAAAATGGTACTCGTCTAATAGAAAAATAGTCGATTTTTATTCACCGTTTATTTATTTGATATCATCTACTTTAGAACGTAGAGACTGCGGAGTCGCGCGTTAAAAATGGAGGAACGATTACGCTCTTAGCGAATAAAAGTTCGTCGTACGGTAAAACGAAGGACGATACCGAGATATAAAACGAGAAAAAAGAAGACTCGATTAAGGAAAGAAATTTAGAAAACGGAAGGGACGACTAGCGTTTTAAAAAGGCACGAGTGTGTTATCGACGATATTGTTTCACGCTCGTGCTAAATAATTTTACAAAAAAAAAAAAAAAAAGAAAAGAAAACAGAGAGGAAAAGAGAGAGAATATAAGCGAGAACACAAAATTAAAAGAAGAAAAGAAAATGGGAAATAAGTGGAAAGGCTTGGAGCGTACTCTCGACTTGAACTCGATCGTTCGGTGTTACGAAAGAAAAATAAAACCGAAGAAAAAGAGAGGAAAGGAAAAGATAAGGAGAAAAAAGGAAGATAGAACAGCAAAAAAAATATAATAATAAAAATATAATAGACCGACGCATTTTGTCAAAACTTAATTAATAAATAGTCGGATTAAATTAGATTATATTACTAATTATTACTGTCTGCCGCTAATAATTATTATTACTACTACATTATGATAATAATGAATGATAATATATTAATGATTCTTATAATACTTCGATGGGCGAGGATTGGACGCGTCTTTTCACCACCTTTCCTCTTACAATAGTAGCGCCTCTCTGTCGATTATCGTGCAGACCCATCGATTTTCCGAACAACCATGATTTCCCTTTTTCTATTCGATTCTCTTTTCGATTTCTTCCCCACGCGTACGCTAACGCGTTAGCGTGGTCGTGAATCGAAACTTCGAAAGACAAGAAACCGATCGATCGATTGTTTCGATTCAATGAACCAATTAAACAAAACTAACACGTGATCATGATTCATCCTCGGTCTTATCATCGAGCAAAATATCCCTCGATTTTAGCTATTTCTTTTCAATTAAAATAACCTCTTCAGGAGCGTTCAGACGATCAATATTGTTGTCAATATTTCAGGTTCTTAACACTATTGTACGTACAAGATCCTCTAGACGATCAATATATATTGTCAATACAATGTTAAGAACCTTAAACATTGACAATAATATTGACAATAATATTGATCGCCTGAATTCTCCTTTCCACCTCTGTCTTCTCCTTCCTTTCGTTCGATAGCACGATTCTTTTCTTTTTTTGATTTTCATATCCATCGATCGAATCACAAACGATGGATGAACAAGTTAAAAAAAAAAAAAAAAAAAAAAACAATACGATCGAAGGAAAAGCAGCGGATCTAGCCGGAAGTGGCGATGGATGTTTCGAGGTAGCTACGCCAAACGTAGCTGGTCTATGTATAGAAAACATAGGGATCGTTCGAACGACGCGTACGATTAATACGGATGCTCCCGGGTTTTACTCTTTTTTTTTTGTTCGTTTTTTCATTTTCTGGCTCTGGCTCACCTTCCAACACTGGCACTCGTTAAATAACGTCGAACCTCGCCGGCTGGCCGTTGTGATCTACCGCGAAACTATTGGATCTCTGTGCGCGTGTCTTCCTCGCTCGAGAAGATCGCCTCTCGAAAGGCTTATATATATATCTATAACATAAATCAGGATACCCGAGATCCATAGATTTGATCGTGGACCTGGAATCGCGATTATAGACTCTAAAGGGCTTGGAGAATGAATAAAAAAAAAAAAAAACAGAGAGAATAAAAAAGAAACAATGGGAAGAACGTAGCTGACGAAGGAAATGGCACCACCACGACGACCGACGCGTTTCTCTCCCCCTCACAGTTCGATATTCTATATTAAAAAATTATCTCACGATCCTCTCGTGTGTATATGATGTGTATATTTGTGTGTGTTTGTACTGAACCGACCCGAGAATTCGATATTAATATTATAGCAATTATTGTATATATATGTATAATATATATATACTATTATATAATATATTTATAATATATATATATAATATATATACACACTATTATATAATATATATATATATTATATTATCGAATCGCCTGTGCGTGCCTCTTCATCACATCGTTCTTGCTCTTGAATCTTTTTTACGTGATCGATTTAATAGGATAGAGCTACGGATGCAAGCACGTGCAAGTGAATTACGAAATAAATACGATGATTAACAAGCACAATGTACAATAGACGAACGAAAAGAGAGAGAACAAGAGAAAGAAAGTTTTTAGACAATGTGTGCGAAAGAAAGAGAGAAATTTAAGAGAAAAAGGGCAGAGAGAGAAAGAGACAAAGAGAGGGAAAGAGAGAGAGAGAGAGAGAGAGAAGAGAAAAGAAATACATTAAACGTTGATATTTACCGTTTAATTAATTAGCTTAAAAACTTGAGATCATTTTCGTGTCAGAATATGTATTATACGCGTGTACGTGTGTAACGTGTGTTTATGTGTGAGCTCCGTTTTTCCATATGGAGCATCGAAGATTATCCAGACGACTTTTACAAAAGATCCACCCGAAACTATATATGCATATCGTCGTTCGATTTTTTGGAGTTATGATTTGTGGGCGTTTTAGATGATTTATGGGCTGGATGATGTTGAATAAAAATTTACTACGATGGCGCCGATTAATCGAATTAGAATTAAGGACGATTTTGGTCCTGCATGATGCACATGTATGTGTATGATGATGCAACAACAACAACAACAACAATGGGGTACACGTGGTACAAAAAGGAGAACGTGCGGAAAAATAAACGGCAGATCGACTCTCATAGTTACAAAATTGATCCAGCTTTGTACAAAAATGGATCATAGTAAGCGCGCACGTGCTATCAGCGTACATGTTTGCAACTCCGTGTGCCGTGTGTTAAAATGTTGCGAAGAAAACAATTATCTATCGCGTCTAGGCATGGACTAGCTAAATACGATTACGACTCTACCAGAATACGAGACCTTTTCCTAAAAATAACAAAAAAAAAAAAAGAAAAAATAGAAAAAGAATCAAAGATATATAATTGGATACGTTTCATTCGTTCTTCGTCTTCCTTTCATTATCTTACTTTTCTACATCGTTTTTTCTTCTTTTGTTCTTTTTCCCATATTTTTACTTTCCATTTATTCTACTCTAGGTCGTATAACATATTCGAAGTCATTTTTCGAAAAGAACAATGGTTCTTCGAAAGAACATGGCCGATCGCCCTTTTGTGCCGTTAATCCAGTTACCGTGAAAATTAGCCTCGATTGCGATCAAGTGTTTCTCTAAGCGCGTGACACGTCTCTGTCGATCAGCTGCTTCGTATTCCTCCTCCACCTTCAGCTTTGAATTTGCCGTTCTAGATACCAAACATCTTCATCGTGTTCGATATCCATTGTTGATCTGATTTCCTTTTCTTGTCCGCTCGCAACATTTTACCGTGATTCGTGTAAAAGATCGATATAAAAAGGGAAGCCCCGATTAAAATTGAATCCCGCGACGAAACGTCTGCGTTGCGAACCAGTCACCTGCTGCTAATTTTTCTTGCTTCTCCTCTGTTTCCCCTGTCTGTTACGTTTATTATTTATTCCCCGAAAAAACGTGAGATAGAAAAATGGCAGTGCAAACGTGTTGTTTCTTCTTCATCTTCGTTTTGTCTTTTTTCGTCAATAACAACTATACACATCTAGGACGATGATCTGATAGAATTACGATAGAAAGCCTCTCATGATGACAGTTCGCTCTTTTTGCTCGTTGATCCCCTCACAATGTTAGCTGTTTGTTGCTCTGTTTCTCTCGTTGTTCTCGTGACTCGTTTCACGTTCTTCGTGTCGAAGTTGCACGGCACGGAACAGCGTCGTCAAGTGAGATTCGTGTCGTTTGAAACCCACTTTTTCACTCGATCAGTCCGACGAGATCGCTCGATCGATTCCTGGCACGGTTCTTGCTCATCGATGGCTGGAATCGCGCCCTCCGACGTTTACTCATCCAATGGCCCCTCCCTCCTGGTATGGGCCAGTTATCATGCACGGATGCATTGGGAAAAGAGTGGTCCAGGTCATGGTGGTATACGTAGGCGATCTCATCATGAATTGAGAACTAGGAACACTGGGTATGTAAGGTAGCGGAGTGGATTTTTCGGTGTTGATTGCACTGGCTGGACTGGTTGGAGTTGATGGAGTAGACAGTGATTGCGAAGTGGACGATGATGTAGTAGTAGTGGTGGTGGTGGTACTCGCAACACCTAGTTTCCTGAGTCGCATCTTTTCTTCCCATTCGTCCCATCCGTGTCTTGGTCGGTTAAGATTACGATGTTGGTAAAAGACCAGGCTGATTCTGGTTGGATTCAGACGATTAGGCTTTTTGAGAGCCGTGGTGGCATGCATCTCGTGCTTGGCGCACTCGAACAACACGCTACCGTGGCTTAACGCAATGGCGACTCCACCCATCTGCGAGTCCTTGAAGCACTCTTCGTTGTCGGAATAGTCGGCTACCTCTCCTAGTGGTTCTGCTTTTGGAGGAGGCTCTGGTAACACCGGAAAGTAGGGTGGTGGTCCGTAAATATCCCAGCGAGGAGTGTCCCATCTCGCCCAACCTGGATTCAGACCTTGATACGGGGGAACTCCTTGATAGGGATATTGAGGCGAAGGAAAGCAGGCTTCTCTCTTTGGTTGCTGATAGAATTGAGGTGGATACTCCGGCGTCTGATGGTGTGGATATGGTTGGTGATAGTTGTAGCCTTCCCAAGAATTAGAATATGGTTTGTCGAAGACGGGGTATGTTGGATACAGTCCGTATTGTGGGAAGGAAGCGTGAGGATGTCCCAAACCCGGCATCCCGTGGAAGTCTTGCACCTGCTTCATCTCTTCGGCCCATGGGAAGCAATTCGAGTTTGGATTCACGATGTTCTGCCTGGAATCGTGGAAACCCTCCTTCGTCTTATCTTCCGGCCAATCTGTTCTTCGTTGGTTACCTTGATGTGTCGTCATGCTGCTTTGCACTGCATTGTTGCTTGGACTGTCCGCGTAGACACCGTTCCGCGTCGGCTCCTGAGGCTTAAGGAACGTTCTATTGGAAGAATTTTGATATGTATTGTCTGTGTTTGGATTCTGGTTTGACGCTGTCCTCGACGGTGGTCTGCCCTTTGGCACCCTGAACGGGGAAGGATCCGAGGGTGTTTCCCAGCAAGGTGGTTTCGACTGGTCCGGATGCGGTACTCTGTCATTCCAATTAAATGTTTTCTGGTGGTCTGTAGGCTGCTGATGATTCCTATCAGGACCTATTTGATCGTTATAAATCTGTTGTTGATCGAAAGGTTTGTTTTGATCGGGGTACCAAGTACCTAACATGTTCCAGCTTCCCACTTGGTCGGAGGGCGCCGGTGACATTTGATTAATTCCGGGTGTCTTTTGTTCAGGAACCTTATACATCCGATATTTTCTTTGATCAAATGATCCTAAGCTCTGAGTGCCGTTTGGTGGATTGTTGGGCGGAAGATGCGTCGAGCTGTGTAGCAATAGATCTGCATTCGTGGCGCTGAACGGCTTGTGACTAGTGTTGCCCATGCAAGAAGACACCGACAGGCCAGTGAACATGTCCGCGTTCGAATCGTGCTGGCCCTGATATGGAAGATTTCTACCGGACTGCGCGGTATGAGGGGGGTGATAATGGCCTGGTATCCTGTTCACGAAAGGCTGTTCGATCTGCGATTTTTGAGCCTCTAAGTAGTTCTGCGTGGTAGGGTACTTTTGCTGACTAGAATCTTGCGCAGGTCTGGAGTACGGCAATTTCGACTGATCGCAGCTTTGGCCAACGTTTCGAACGTTATTTACGTTGTGCGATTGATGATGATTCGTTCGGTTGAGTGCGTTCCTCTGATCCAAATGGACCGGAAAATTTGTACAGCTTGTCTTCGGGGATGTATTACCCTGTCTGGTGTCGTACATATTAGGATAACTTCTGGAATTGGGGGGTGGATGGCCGTAGCCCGTGTCCGGATACCCGGAGCTTCTTGGTGAAGCGACTTTCTGGTCTTGATGTGTGGTTGGACATCCTCTAGGAGACATCGAGTAACCGATATCCCCTGGTGTTCCTGTATGAGAGCTCCTTGGTGAAATAGGATGAGCTCTCGGTGAGTGTGGATAACAGTTTCTCGGCGAGTCCATGGTGGAATTAGGCAAATTTCGCGAACCTGGTCGATGTTCATCCTGAGAAACGGTGCTTCTAGGCCTGATATCGTCTAGACTTGTACTGTCTGGGTCAACTTTTGCGTCTCTGTCCAGACCACTGAACGAGTATTCTCTCCACGGGTTTAACCAATTATTTTTTCGCTGATCGAGCCAACCGTTTCTACCCCACTGTTGTTCATTCTGGTAACTCCATCCTTGGTACATGGACACTGGACTGTCTAGAACAGTGGAGGACACCTGAGAGCTTTGTAACTGGGCATCCATTCCTTCGAACATAGACGCCATTTCCAGGGATAGTTGGGAATCCCTCATTTGCGGTCTAGGTATTTCTTGGTGTCCTGGTACGCGTCCTGGATCAGACATTTTTTCAGCAGTGTTTTTGGAGCTATCTTTCTTATTGCTAATGGTATCTGGCTCGTCTTCTTTTCTTTTCTTGCCGTGTCTTCTGCAGGGTTGGAGTGGAACCGATCGAACTCTCACTTCGCAAGGATATCTATGAATTAGATGATATGTATTTGTAAAATTTATTACTAGAAGAACTCTGTGTGAGTGATTGTCATATAAATAACAAAATTACTTACTTTGTCAAAACTTCTACAGCTCCAGCGCGAACCTTCTCATCCTGTCCCTCTTTCGACCCATTCTCATCCGTAGTATCCATGATGTAAAGGGGAAGTACGTGCAACTGTTCCTCTTCAGGTTTTGATAGAGATCGGTGTTTCGTCATAGTGACCACCTTTAAGATGAAAAATTACAGCATAGTTATTTCATCTAAATCTTTACCTTTTCAGAATTATTAAATATTGAAAAAAATTAAGTGTCTCTTTAAGTCACTTACCACTGTACATCCGTTGTTCATGTTGTGAAGATCACGATGAGAATGCGCGCAGAAGTCGATACAGGCCGTAACACCGGAAAAGGGTCGGCCAGGTTTAAATCCCAAACGGCACTCGCTCGCTTCCCGTTCGAATTGTGTCTGATTGTTGAATGCTTCCGGTGCAAGACTGAGATACAGAGGCGATAAAAGTGTTGCTAGGACGTGCATTCTTTCTTCGACTTCTTGCTCCTATAATAAAAATAAGAAAGAACGAAACGTTATATTTGTATACAATAATGAAGACAAGAATGACGATTAACTCTTAGTATATTATAACTAGGTAGATCTTGAACTTAGAATTTTTAATATAATATTTCTACATTAATAATGAAATCTACATGGTAAATAGACATTTATAGCAAATAGTTAAGACTTTCGATGGTATTCTTATTGTTACGCCACGAGGCTCAGCATAGATCATATTTCTAACGGTCGCTCGCGGACCTCCAACGTCGCAGGCATATCCTCTTATCTGCCCGACGAAAAACATACATTGTATCGATGAGCGCATACTTGTCACCAAGCAGCGAGTTCTGGAACCGTCGATTTCGGACCGTTATTTCTAACAAAGAAGTCAGCCTGCGTGATTATCGGCGCGAGCGGTGGCGTGATCCGAGCATAGGGGGGGGGGGGGGGGTCGTCTCCCCGAAAGACAAAGAATCGGTCTAAGGACATGAGTCTCATTCGAAACCTCTAACCGATGAGTCGTAATCGAACATTCTAACTGAAAAGTCGCATTCGAAATCTATAACCGATGAGTCTCATTCGAAAACTGTAACTGCACAGTCGCATCTGAAAAGTCTCCTTTAAAAATTCATACGGCACGCATCGAGAGCTCTGACGAACAAAGTCGCTTAAAATATCGAGAAATAACAAAAGTCGAGTCGAATTCTGTAACGCATTAATTACGCCAAACTATTTGTGACGCTTTTATTATTATTACGATTTGTTGTTGAATATACACGCTATATATTAACCTGTTAACCCAGTGTTAAATTCATTCAACCACCCCTGTTATCTTAACCGAAACAAGGGGAACGACTACATCGCGGCGTCGATTGTCGAATCGTAGCGAGAATTTACGCCTCTTGCTGACGCGTTTTCCTCGCGACCGCGTCTCTCCGCGAACGGTCGTAACACTTATTAAATTCAATACAGAGAACGAATATTGTTATGACAAAAATATGATAATTTAAATTATCAACAATTAGTTATAACATATATATTTAGATTGTTATGATATATTCCTCACCTCTGATCGTACTGATAATCGAAATTTACGGACGGTTTTACTTCTGGCGTATTTGCAACCATTATAATACATTGACCAGGAACATCCAAAGGAAAAGCTTGCACCGCAAGTATCAGGATCGAGACCTTGGCAAGCACAGGTTCTCGGTTCGTTCGTTCCACATCGTCTAGTAGTAGGAAGACCGAATCGATTCAGCTTATGACTTAACAGGGAATAGATCCGATCGGCTTCGTGAGTGGGTACGCCTTCCCAAGCAACCATGGCCACGACGATCCAAGCTGTTGGACACTTGTGCCCTTGTCGATGTTTCACTATGGTCAGGATCTTCTCCTCCAGACCAGATCGTCGAAGTATCTAGCGAATCACTGATATTACAATCCCATCACCAAAGCAGTACAGAGTAATCTTAGTGGGCGATTCAAAGCGATCGACTGGAATAGGTTGGATAAAATTAAATTTAAAAAGAGACGAGAGGATTCGCTTTGACTTCAATCTAATATATTAGTGGACTGCGAATCTCTATGCAAATTGATATTTTTATGAATGTTACTAGACAAATGGAAATTTAAATGTCTGTTCTATTAATTTAATAATATTACAAGTATGGGGAATATATAGAATACAGTAATATGCTTACCCATTTAGCCATCGGACATCCTTGAGTGGTTTTCCCTTCTTTTCCGGTGTAGATGACCTTTTCGAATCTAATGGCGTTTCCCTTAAGGCCGGTTCTTCTTTCAAGATCGTTCCGTAGGTCAGGCAGGCTTGCAGCCGCCCCGAGATGAGTGTAGTACGAGCCGGGCTCTGGCGGACCTTGTGGTTGAACCTCATTTTACTTACGAAACTGGACGTTTCAACGGAAAGGAAGCAACAGAAGCGGAAACATTTATGCCACGTATGTAGTAGGTATGCCCCCTGGGAAAGGGGGGTAAGTTAGGTACGTGCATTCTTCTTTGGGTCACTGAATCAAGGCTCGGTTTATTTTTTGTTGGCCAGTAATATTAGTAGTGGTAGTACATAGAGTAGTAGTAGTAGCAGTAGTAGTAGTAGTATAGTTTTATATATATTTTTTTCTTTAAGAAAATTTTGTTCATTTTTTGTTTATTTATTTATCTATATTTTCGTGTGAACGTGGTTAGTGTGTTCTCTCAATGTTAGTGTCGTGCTGAATACGCAATAGCAACTCACATTTGTCAGCTGGGAAGCAGTTGCAGTCCGGCACTTCGCTCCTGACATTGTTCTTCAGTTTGTCCAAGTGATCTTGCAACTTAGTCGTTGAAGGCATGCTACCGGTACGTGGACTTTGAGTGCCTTCGTTCTTTACGTCGGACTTCTCCGCTGAGTCGGCTAGTATCTCGTCCCTCGTTTGCAAACCCTGGCAACAACCCTCCCGCAAATGTTCGGGTGTCGGTTGTTCGGTGCCGCCTCGTCGACAACACCACGAACCGACACCCGGAGACACTTTAGCGGGTCCGCCATCGCCACGAAATTTGTAGTTATTACCTTCCTGGGCCCTTTGGTCCGGTTCACTCTTGATTTCCTTCGACGCGCAGCCATCGCTCTTTGACGAGATCGTCGGCGATGGAACGCAGTCGGAGCTAGAGCAACCGTACTCGACGATGTTCTCTTGCTTGATATTCTGAGAGGAATCGCAGTTAGAGCTGTTGGTTGGCTCCGTCGACGCGATCTTTTCGCTGCTTTCTGGATAATTTGATGTGTCGTTCTTGTTCACTAATGCGACTAATGGAGTTTCTGAAAAACCAACGTCGTTTTCGGTCCCATCGTTCTTCTCGCTGTCTGCGTTGCTGTTTTCGCAAGATTCGAAAGTCTTATCGTTGGTTGGCTGCTCTATGCACAGTCTCCTCTGAAACGATTTATCCTCGATGTTTTGATTGTCATGGCTCTTACTTTCATCCTTCCATAGCTGTTGTTGCTCGTGTTGTTGTTGTGATTGTTGGTGATAGTGTGATTGCTGTTGTTTTTCGTATGGTTTGTCCAGCACGGACTTGTCCTCTGAACCAAACTTCATGAAGCTGTCGATGACCATCATTCCGTTTTCCGGCAGAACGGTACCGTTGTTTAGTGTGTTATTACTTCCTCCTGACCATTCCCATAAGCCACCACCATCGGGCAAACTATCGACCCGAGGGTGGTGGCTATGCAATAAAAAATTACCGGTCAAGGATTCGTTGGATTGCGCCATCGAGATGATATTCGACTGACTTAAATACTGGTCCGCCTGCTTGTCTTGCAATTTCTCCGTATTATCGTGCGTGTCTCGTATCCTGTCTTCTGTATGGTATTCGCCGTTAGCTCCGTTGTTACTGTTCACATGCTGAGATTGCATTTGATGATGCATATTGTGATGTTGTTGCTCCTGATGGCTCATTTGATGCTGAGACTGTTGCTGCGACTGCTGCTGTTGAAGCTGTTGATGCTGTAGTTGTTGTTGTTGCTGCTGTTGCTGTTGTTGTTTATTTAGAATCATCGATTTCAGTCGACTGTTCAAATTCACGCGATTTGATTGAGCAAATACATTACTCTCCTGAGTATCTTGCGTATCGACGAATCCATTCGGTTTCCCGGTGTCCTGTTGCTGCCAAAGCACTCTTTCCCCGGAATTCTGCATGTCTTGTTTGGTTGTTTGTTGGCCCCAGGTAGGTTGATTCTCGGTCACCGAGTTCGGTGACCAAGACATTTGGTTCTCCATTTTATTCTCTTGTGTGGGTGGCTGAGGCTGCCACGCTCCCGGTTGATGGCCAGGTGTTCTCCTCGGACTAGGCTGCGAATCTGGCCATTGTTGTTGAGGTTGTTGACTACTGTCGCTCTTTATACTATTAGGCGACCAATTTGGTTGACTAGTTGGCGTGTCTGGCCAGGACATCTGATTAGACGGAGTAAGTCTAGGACTCTTCTCCAGTTTTGTCTGTTGCGACCACTGCTGCTGCTGTTGCTGTTGTTGTTGCTGTTGCTGCGTCCCAGGTTGCGGCATCTGTTGGTTAGATGGCGTCAGCCTTGGATTCTGTTGACTCGAGTTCTGTTGCATCTCTGGACTGCTCTGCTGCCAGTTGTGTTGATTGGAGGGCGTCATCCGGGCGTTCTGATGAGACGGATTTTGCTGATGGTCTGACAATTTCGGCGAGTGCTGCAGCCAGCCTTGGTGCTGAGGCTGCTGTTGTTGACTAGACGGTGTCAATCTCGGATTCTGCGAAGCGTCCCTCAGCTTCGGACTCTGCCGCGACCAATTTCCCTGAGTTTGTTGCTGCTGACTGTTGTCCGTGTTATCTGTCCACGACTGCGGAGTCTGTGGCGTCTCCTTCACGCTACCGTTTTCCCAACTCATATGACTCGCTGGTCGGGGTAATTCTTGTTGTCCTTGCATCTGCATACTTTGCTGTGTCTCTTGTCCTTTCATACTATTGCTCTGCATACCCGGTTGCTGTTGTTGTTGAGGAGGTTTCTGGTGTTGCTGATGCTGTTGTTGTAACGTCCCATCCGACCAATTCATGTTGTTGCTCACGTTGCTCATTTTCGTACCGGTACTGGTATCGGACCATAAATGCCGTTGGCCACCGTCAGGTATCGAATGTTGCCGTTGCATGTGCTGTTGCTGGTGTTGCGGTTGCTGAGATACCTGCTGTGGCTGCCATTGGTTCTGTACTTGTTGACCCATTTCCACGTAGCCTGGATATCCGTTAGAGTTGTGTAAACTCTGTGGGCCCGGTTGAAGTGGATACCCAGGCATCTCGTTTCCCGACACGTTGCTGGCCGCGATTGTCGCGAATCCCTTCACCTGCGTATCCGATGGTTGTTGTTGCGGTTGCGACGGCGGTTGCTGAGAGGCCTGCTGTTGCTGCTGGTTGTCCATGTGTACGGAACTGCTACGACTCGTCGGAGTGGTTGAAGGCGGCGGTGCCATCGTCACGTCCTGGAAAAACGCATCATTCCATCTATAACTCAAAAACGTTCGGGAATTGACTGTATGTTATTGCTATTCACGAGGATGCTTCGTGAGAGATTAACTTTAATTTTATGTGCATAAAAAAATATTTTATGCTTTAATATTTTTATATATATTTAATGGTGCAACGGTCCTCGAATTTTCATATTACCATCTTACAAATATGAGAGAAAATTATAGAAAAACTTTATTGAGAAAAATGTTTGTAAAATTAAACTAATTTTTTAAGGACCGAAAACCATAATTGGAAATGATCCAGAGGATTTAACAATTAATTAATTTCTAATTAGGTTATCTTTATGAATATAAAAAAAACTTTTTTTTCTATCTTTCGTGACTCTTAGATTTTTCTAAAATTCAATATTCTATCTTCATTCGTGTTTGAGAAGATATTCGAATGAGCTGACTTTTAATTAAAAGCGATTCATTTCTAATTGTACCTGTTGTTGGTAACCATTGACGTAATCCTGCCTTTCATAACCAACTGATTGGGTTGCAGTAGCAGCGGGATCCATGAATTGACCGTTTAGTGGCCTCTGAGCTGTCGATGGTACAGTTTGTGGGGCGACTGGTGGCAAGGGTGAGGGTTGTCCCGTGATTGTGTATTGTCCTGTCGCCCCGGCACGTTGAAATGCCGACTGATCCGTAGTAATGAAAGTCTGCTGCTGATATGCGACTGTAATCAGAAAATTCACGTGCCGATTCCACGGAAACTGACGGCATATCGGCTGGACAAAGACCTACATAGTTGCACACTTTGCATTCCACGATCGTTTTCATTCCCGAGGAATTTTGAATCGTCGAATTCAAGTGCTCGAAACTGTGAATACGAATTTTATCATATTGGAGCTGTTCAGAAATCATACTCATCAGCGTTATAAATCGAAAAATAGAGAAAGACGATGATGTTACAACATAATTTTTTTTAATACATCTTAAAATCTGACGTTGCTTGTACCATTTCCTTGTAACAAACTGATCAATGAAATTGCATATTAGTGGTTTATATGTATATATATTTGGATGAAAAAATTGAGAAATTGATAACGAATAGTTGATCAAGTTTGGCTTCTGAGAGACTCATTCTTGCTTTTTTTTTTATCAAAATTAATGTTGCTTTATATCTATTGAAATTTTAAAATTAGCATCAAGGTAGTAAATATTTTATAGCATATGCTATGACGTTATTTTATAATAGTCGAAGAATATAAATATCTTACGATCGATAAGTTAAGAAAAGGATTGTGAAATTTCTAACGGGAATAGATATTTTCTACTCGATAAAACTTGAGAAGGTAAAATAAAAAAAAAGAAGAGACACGTATCGGAAAAATTCGTAAATTCCTCAAAATCGATTCGCTCTTCAATTACCTGGTTGTGGATGGTATGGCGCTGCGGCGGTGTATTGGGTATGATACCTCAGCTCTTCGAGCTGATTCGGAGCAGGAATTTGTTGAATGAACTGCTGAGGTGGCCATGGTGCTGCTGACGTTTCAACCGCAACTGCTCCCACGGGAGCGACTCCCTGGTGCCAAACAGTATTCCCAAAGCCGGCTGCTGGTCGAAAACCGGCGCCAGTATCACCGTAGAATGGCATCACTCCGGGTGACTGTAACATCAACATGGGACCTAACTTTAGTTTCGCCTTGAATCGAAGCTCCTAATAGTTTTCTAATACACATTAAGTTTTTTCACACTTTGTAAATTTTTCAACTAAAAAAAGAAAAAGTAGCATAGAATTTTACAAAGTAAATTTCTTTTTTCTTCTATTTCTGTACTTGTTCTACTCAACAAAGAGTAGACAGTTCAGAGTTAATGTGATTTTTGTCTTGAAATATCCTTTCAAACTTTGATCGAGGTTCTTTGGACTATTTCTTGACGCGGAAGAATCGACAGTTGGTATATGGGTAATGTAATGTTATTTCTAGCCTCGATACTGGTTCCTCAAGCGAAGTCTACTTTAAATATTCGCCATTTTAGACATTCACTCGAAGATAGATTGTCTTGGATTTAGACAATTTGTAAGTGAAGTTACTTGACTGATATATCTATGTGTGAACATAAACTTGAAACCATGTTAAGTGAATATAATCAGCGTGAATCAAGTAACTTGATTAATCCAAACGAATCTTTAATAAACCAGTATCAAGTTATTTGTATACAATGGGCTCGAATAACAAGGATGAGCATAGAAGCTCGAAGAAATATTTCAAGTCGACTAAGCAACAATTTTACACTGATCGAGTGTTTTCAAGTTGTTCAAATACCATCAATCTGAAGTCAAATGACTTAACTAACGAAGGCAAGCATGCAAACTGTAGAATATTTCAAATCGGAGCAACAAGTTCACACCAAAAAGAGGTGATTCCATGTTAAATTAAAGCAATGACTAATTTGAGCGAGACTACACTCGGAAACGTTCAACGATTCGAAGCTCGAACGAACTGATAGCCACTGTCGTGTACAGAGTGGGGGAATAGCCATTCGTCAGCAATGGTTCCTTAACTATGCACAGCGCAGAGGTTCTCAACTTCTTCCAGCGTCCAACGAACAGCATATTGAGCACACGCTTCTACAACGATTCTACGAACTCCTTCAGCTACGACAGTATATACGCACACGTTCGCGACCCAATTAAATAAAGAGCTCGAAGCAGCGCGGTAATAAAGCCATTAATCATCCTTGGAGGTGGGTTCGCGTGGTCCGCGGGCACCGCCGCGCCGTGGTCTACCATTATTTCCTGCATGCCTTCGCGCGTTCTCATGGTCAAAACTTGCTTCTCGACCTCCCGCTGCCTCGTAAAGCTATCAATCTCGTGAACAAAGAGAGAGTCGCGTGACTCGATTCGACGAATGCAACCCCTTTTACGTAGTTTCGACGTGTTCCCGTGGCTGTTCGATGCAGTCGCGGGGGTGAAACAGAGATCAAGGTGGAAACGAATGAACCATCGTGGAACGCGGAGAATCTCACGGGGAATTGGTCGATGTTGCGGAACCGGGCCGAGAAAATGCCAGAACTTGGCGGTGATGATAATCGGTCGACGATGGTCTTCTTCCTTGAGACATATGGAACTTTCGTGTAGTGGATCCGCGAGACAATACAATGGAATCGCCACGTATGAAGAACTATACCTGCGCGATGTACATACTTTCGTTTATTTTCGTTCGAGTCCCGACCAGCGATGGCTTGAAGAAGCTTGCAGCATCGAGAGGGTATTTTCAGTGAAGGTTTTGAAATTATAATGTGTTGTAAGATCGGACGAGTTGTGGGACAGAGTTTCATTTTGATCTGATTTGTGCTATTGGCACATACTAAAGATAGTAATTGCACTTTTCAACTGGATCGTTGTATATAAACTAAGTTAACTAGTTTGTACGAAGTTACCGAGACTAGAGAGAGCAATTATTTTTTCATTTTTAATTATGTTCATTAATTACGCGAGACAGTTGATATTAAATGAGAAAGATTCATTAAATGGAACAAGCTAGTGTGTAATAGCGTTTTAAGACAGAGAAAGAGGAAAATGGAATACTTACATATACGTGACTGTGTTATGTCACCGTATCTTTTGGAACTATACTTGAATTAAACATAAGTTAAACATGTACGTATATCAAGAAAAATGAATTCTTTAATTTATCTTCCTCTAATTTATCTTTCAAGATGTTAGTTTTGTCTTTTGAAATTTCTACTAGAAGCTTAAGAAGCCTATCGTGTTCTCGAAGAAGGTTTTGAAGCTGTAGCATAAAACGGGAAGAATTGTTGGGAAGAGTACCATTTTGATGTCTGATAGGGAATTTAGGTTACCTTGTTATAGACGTAGGATATATAGAATATACGAAAGAGTAAAATTATACTTTGCAACCGCACGAATGCATGACTATAAAGATAACAGAGAAGAAATGTGGAACATACAGCGCTATTTAATTTTGTCTTCCGAAATTTCCAACAGAAACTTTATGCTACTGTCTCTGTATCCTTGAATCGTTTGAAAACTTGCGAAGTAAGAAAAACACAATTATTATAACCGCTCTCAGAATGGTAGAAAGTCTTAAAATGTTGCGACATCTCCGATCTCTACAGCATGATGTACAACGATGTCGAAATATAGTAACATCATTCTATGCCTCATTCCCTTCTAAAATTGATTTTCCATTTTTCAATATTATATTAATATTCAATTCTTCAATTAATCAAATCTATCTTTGACTCCTCTCATTTAAATTCACAAAATTTCAAAGATTCTTTGTTGCGACTGCATTTAGAATTTCAAAGAATAAACATATTGTTTCGATATACCTATATTAATTCAAAATAAAAAATATATCAAATTTTAATCTCCATGGACAAACTAGCTTGCTTATATCCAAATCCAATTCTTTTATTATACCAAGCTCTCAAAAAATCTGAAAAAAATCTGGAACACTTATCAACACTTTTACTACCTTATGCAACCATTCGTTAAGTCAAACATCTGAAACTTCTTCTAGTAGAAGTAGGAATTCAGAAGAAATTTAATGTCCTGTTTCTTTATGAAGAATTAAAAATTCCTTCTTGCAATCCTGACCAAAGTTTCAAATCTTTCTTATTATGTATTATTTATCATTTATACATAACATACCTCTATCAATTTAATTGCTCGATTCGTTAATATTTATAATATACATGAAAATGTTTCTGATATAAATAGAACGTTTATGCACATATAGATACTATATTACTATAAGAAAATATACAATTAGAAAGGGAAACGAAGAGAAGATAAGTTCTTTCGAATTCCTTCGAATCCGGCTCAAAATTTACTCAGTCCTCAACCTTGCTCGAGTTCCGTGTTGCGGCCATCACTACCGTTTTCTGCTTGTTAGGAGAGGGAAAGAGGGCCTTCAGCTTCGATCCGCATGTATCTGCGTGTGGTTCGCGAGCGAGATGGCCTCCCCGCGAAGAAACGGATGGACGAGGACGGGAAAAGCTCATTGGATGGGAACGAGAAACTCGAGAAAGAAGAACGGAGGACGACGAAGGAATGATAGAGGAAGATGGACAGTGCCGCAAATAGATTGTGGAAAAAAGATGGAGAAAGAGCTAAAAAGGAGGGACGGTGAGGAGGGCAACAACTGGCAAACTCGCAACCGGACTATAAAACTTCGTACAAAACGAAAGCAACGAGCACGAACGATCAGCTTGCTCGTCCGTACACCACCGACGAGCTTTGTCATTCTATTTCACTTTCTCCCGCGTACCCAAGCGTCTCTCGTTTCTCGTCGATCGATTTTTTCAAAGTACGCCCCGCCGGTCCCGAACACGCTCGTTTAAATAAAAGATGTCTCCTCGCGGAGTTCGGGAATTTCTTTCCCAGTCCACGATTCTTTTATTCTCCTTTCTTTTTCCTTTTACTATTTCATCTGCTTTTTTGCCTTTCTTCTGTCGTACTCATTCGGTTTTTCTTGTTCAACATTTCCTGGCCGGTTATCACCGAGCGAATGAAATATTCAACGTGACCACTCGCACAGCTGGAGAATTTCTCTTTTCCGTTCTTTGTCACTGTGTATAGGCTGTTTCAGAATATTATACTTATGCGTAGCTCGAGGCGTGGGTGTACGTCCGAGAAGAAGAAAGGAAATGTTGACAAACGTATATACACTGGTAGGTGTATTATGTTGGAAGGTATTGATTGTTTCTTAGGAATTTTGAGATTTTAATTAATGCGATTGTATCGTATTTGGGTGTACGCGTAGGTGTACAAAGGGTTTCGTTAATTAAAATGGGAAAAATGTATAAATTTATGTACATATTTTAAAAGATATTAAAGTATTTTAAGAGTATCCGAAAGTAGACACGCCAAAAGAAAGTTTTATCGTAACTTCCTTCGACTTTAATTACGGGAATAATTTCCTACAAAATTATCCAATTTCGAATTCAAGGGTCTAAATTTCTGTTGAATATTTGAGAAAGAAAACTTGGCGAATTGTCCAGAAGGAATTTTTAGTTATTGGCGTTTTTATCCTTTTTAATTGAAAAGTTCAATTAATATATTCATGAATTTTAAATTCTCCTTATATTCCAATTTTTTAGCTCCCAAACGCTAAATTTTACATTCTAAACTATTCATTTATAATATACAGTTTAATTTAGAATTTTTATTTATTTCAATTACCAAACCACGAACTTTTATGCATTTGTGGAAAATTTCAATACGCAAAAATGTATAGGTACACTTCACTGATTTCAATGACCTTGAAATATATTATCAAGACCAACATTCTGAGCAACTTTTTTCCTACACATGTTACCGCTATTCAGCCTTAGTTTCCGAGAAAAACTTTAGTACAATTTACCTTACGATTACACTTCATACTAGAATAGCCACGCCAATTTAATGGTTCAACTTGAATTTAATTCGATTTACGGGAGAGATTAGCATTTTAAAATATTCCGTAAATAAAGAAGAAAAATGAATTAGGCTAAAGTAATATTCGGACGCTTAATCCAAATGGCAATACTGGTGTGAGATAATTTTCAATGAATTTATCGATGCATGAAATGTTGCACTGTGTCCTATTTGTCTACTCGTCACGTACGTACTAATAATTAGACTCAGCAGATACATGTATACATGTCCCCTACACGTAACCTGATAATGATACCACGCACAGTCTTAGTTTTTTTTAGTCATACACAAGATGTTGTTAGTTTATGTTTCTTATCATGCTATGTATAAATAATAAATAGTAACAATCGAATTTACGACATTCGTATAAAATCGTACGAAATGAAACTTAAGTCATGCTTGCGTTACCAACAATCTCGTGGCACGGCGGTCGGATATTAATTTAACATCTAACCCTAACTCAACCTATAACCCATTCATTTATCTTTATTTATATTACAGTACACTAACGTCGATGATTTAAGTTTAGGTTGTACCGTATAAAGATATTATTATCTATATGGCAGAATCAACTGTAACGGAAACTAGATTTGATCGAAGCTTTTTACGAATACATCGAAAACGAAGATCATGCGGCGGTTACACGTATAGAAAAAAATTATTCAGAATATTGTTCTGGACAATTAATTTCAGGGTCATCGAAATCCGTAAAGAGCGCTCTTTTTTGTATAATCATCCAAATCTCTAAATTCTATGTACTTGTTTATTAACAGATACTCGTAAAGATATTATAGAAACTCACAGTCTAATAATTACAAATTATAAATGTAAATATTAAAAAACATTTTGTAGTCTGTTATCTGTATCTCTATTTCCATTAGATTTAAGTCTGTTACGATTTTGAAATGCCTCATAAATTTTCCGACATTTGTAGACGTTTTCGTGGAAAGTTCCATCGGTGTTATCGAAGGGTCGTGAAAGGTAAAATTATCTAGACGGCCAGAAAAATGTCCCGGATAATTGTGTCTCGCGGTCGACACTTAAAAATTCGATGGAAATTCCGGAACACGGGTGAAAATCAAATGGACGATTGAAATAAAAGTTGTATCGCGTGCCACAGTGTCGCCTCGTGTGCATTTCGTGTTTATCTGGCGTTGAACGCCCGCTACGAACCGTTTTGCGGGTTATTACCCTCGTTACGCGGCACAGTTCAATTAACTGAGTTACGACGGTAATCCCATTGCCTATGACCAAGGAAGTGAAATTTCCTCGGGATATTCGGCCGTGGAAATTGAGCACGTTTCTCGTGATACCGATTGTCAGATCGAATCGTGTCAAGATTTTCGAACGAATCTATTGCAAACACGTAATTAAAACGTACTATTTACCATTTGAAGATCGCAGGAAAAAGAATGTGATACGTGTGTACGTTTTTGTTGGTTGTTTTTGTTGAGGTTATTAGATATGTGAACAAAGAAACGTGTGGATAAATTGTAAGGTAGAAAATATAATTTAATACAGAAGCGTAAATACAAGTAGGAATATATATGTAAGCTGGTCCAGATCCGCACGCTAGCAGTGTTAGCCTATGACTAAAGGAACGCCGAAAAAAGACGTCGCACGTGTGCCGCTTATCGTCTGTTGTCGACGCATTCTTTTGTCTATGCGCTATCGACGACATCGGCGCTTTGTGAAAGCCAAAGACCAGATGTAGAGTTTTCTCAGAAGTATCGATCACTTCAACAGTTTTATTGGTAGAGAAAGAGTATATTTTAATATAAAATATCTAAAAGTGGAAAGAATCAGTTACGCTCAAAGATATAGTTGACAAAGATTTATAAAGATGAAAGATGTAATCGTTAAGATATTTTAATATGTCTTTATAAGAAGTAATATTTGTAATTTCTCCACTCTTCGTCATTTTTAAATGATTTTAGAGCTCGTGATGAAGAGATGATAGTTCAACGCTGAATCAAGTAATTGTTGTTAATTGAAACACTGATAAAATCCATTTTCGACGAAGCAACAAGTTGTACGTGGTTTATTCAGTGCTGTCGATGAAACGATAATTAATATCCGTTTAAAAAAAGAAAAAAAAAATCCTGCTTGTTCCGAAATCACCAATTCTTCCATTTTTGATCTATCAAATCTATAATCGCTCGTACATTACTTTCAAGTTTCCAAAATTCCATCCCCTTTATCAAAAGAATATAAGAGCACGGTAATTTTTGTTTAAATATCGCAACTATTCACCAATTTACTAACTTCCTCATCCTCTTGAATAATTTATACATGTACGTGTACATTGTACAAATTCGTTGTGATCTGTAAATCCTAACGATCTTTCTTAAATTTGAAATTATCAGAAACAAGAAACGCTATCGTTATATCACGTATACTTCACGGGGCAAAGTTATGACTGATATTTTACTAACATCTTACAGAACACCGACCTCATAAAACAGTATTATCATAAACGTATACGACGTACGAGCCGTTTGAAGCTAGCTGTGTCAGCAGTATCAAAAACCGACATCACTTTCCCTCCGACCCAATACTGCGCGTGAAAACGAACCGGAGAAAGGATCGTAGAACGCCGGGGAAGCACGTAGAATATCCTAGGTCCGCGTGATGCCAGGAAATCCATAGTTGTTGGGGTGGATGGTTGAAAAAGTGGGTCGCGTGGAGTGGTCCAGGAGAGCGTGAAAGGTGTTGGTGGGCTGAGAAACTCCGGGGAACCCCCAAAGTGGCCGTGAATCGGTGTTTGTGGTCGAGGTTGATAGCATCGAAGAGTCGGGCGTCTCGCCAACCGAGTCAGCGATCCCTCAGCGAGCCACCTTCCCCTGGCTTCTCCTTCGTGTTTTCCTCCTTTCCTCTTCTACCACTCTCTCCCATTCCTATCGTTATCTTTCTCTTTCTATCTGGCCTCTCTTTCTCTGTCTAGTTCTGTGTGAGAGCGAGTCTCGACCGTGGCGTTGAGCTCTCAGGGGGAAAATCCTTCCGTTCTCTTGACATCGTGACCTAGGGCAACGTAAACCCGAGGCGTGATAAAACGGGATGTGCCGCGACAGCACCCAAACATAACCCTCAGGAGCCACGCTCCTCCCTCCTTGTCGGTCTTCCTCTTTCTCACGGCGTGGCTCCTTCTCTAACTTGAAGCCCAGCCAGCGAGGAACTTCGCCAAGCGAGCTGTTCAATGACCTCGAACCCTTCCGTTCCGGCTCCTTTCTTCCTTTCCTTCGTTTTTCCATCCGACGTGCTCGAGCGCCGGTGACTGGTTCCTGGGCTTCTCTCGATGATTCACGGAACGCTTCGCCGCTTCTCGCGTGATGGAGTATCCGGTCCCAACGAGGATGCAACGGGAAGATGTAGGGTAGTCGAGCCATTGCCGCGTTTTTCGAGATGAACAGGTTGTTCGTTCGTGTACGTGACTTTTGAGTGAAATGGATCTTTCGGATTATCGAGTTTGGACGTTGTTTGTTCCGCTGTTTTCAACTTTACGGCTTTGTGTTTTGCTCGTTCTTTAAATTTCTAACTGACTTTTTCAGACCTACGCGCTTGGAATATTTTGGTGAGCTTGACTCGAAGACTTTTCGGGTTATTATTTAAGGTAGGTTGTTTAAAAGAGGATTTTGTCTGGAAGAGAAAAACACGTGTAACGATCGAAATCATTTTTTACAATTATTCTTCGAAATCAGGTGTAAAAAATATTGTACTGGATTTTTCGTAATTATTTTCTATAATTACGTTATCGTATCTTACAACTTATTTAATTACTTCATAAAACGAAAGAAAGAAAGTTAATTTGACAAAACGATAATTCCCTTGAAAGGATAACAAAATCTTAATTATATTATTATTATAATTTTTAATGAAATTCTACAGAGTAGAATTTGGTAAAATTTAATGCAATCTCAGCAAGAGAGGCTAGCCCTCGAAGCGATAAAGCTGTTCACTTCAACAATACGACACGTGTACAACGAGCTCGTTCAGCGCACCTCTAAGACACCACATAATTTAAACCCCCATTATAGCTTCCACTTTAGAGGCGTGTGCGCGCTCGCGACCAGCAACAACGCCTCCTTTATTCACGTCAGAACGTCGAGGATCGTGTTTTACACGCATCCTTCTCTCCTCCCCGGCTACCAACCACTTCACGAATCAACCAAACGAAACCTTTCAGCCTTTCAAACCGTAGGCTACATTTTCCTACTTGTTTCCTTCACAACGTCTTCACAGTGAATGATGAAAATGTACTTCGTAACAACGACAAGGCTTCGATATTTTCGAATAATTTATTAGATTTCTGATTGCCTAAGTTAGAAAATTCACACGGAAACATTTCTGATCTTAAAAATCGCAAATAGTTTCTAAGTAATCATGGAATGAGCTTGGTAAACTGAAACTGTTCTTAGAAACTGTTCACAAAGATTATAAAATGTAGTTAATTCTAAAGAAGAAGAAATAATGAGGAGCAAATATCGTAATAATCACTTATATACCGGTAAAAGTAAAATATATTTAAGAATTGATTTATGCTATAATGATATATTTTAAAGCAAGCATAATCCAACGTTATAATGTTTGCGATATACACGTGTTCTTTTTCTAACTCATTCGCCACTCCCATCTTTTTTGGGACAAGAATATAGCGTGAACGATCCGCATCAGACCTATGTCTGTCACGTAAAAGGTTAAACATATTATTACATCGTTACATTTATCCGATTTTACGGCTGGCATAATTAAACCCTCAACCCTATTCTTATGATACACGTAACCTTACAAGATTTCTTATTAAGTTACCTACAAGCTATTGATATATGTGCTGTCTCGTTCCAATCGTATACTAACAATTTTCTGAAAACATGCAAAGTTGTTTTCTAGCTTGTTACTAAAATGAGATCGAAACCTGAAACATTTAAAAACCGTAACAGGGCCAATCATTTCTTCTACTCCACCCCATAATTCTCTGTCAATTTTACGAAAAAGAATCCAAGGAATTTTCAGTTCCTTCCTCGACAAAATACTTCCGCCTCGCTCTATCCACCCCATGCATCACCCCATCAACCCCATGCTGTTCAAAAAAATTCTTCATCTTCCCCAACTAGCAGTCCCGCCCCAGTACACGCAACGAATAATTACCCCATGTACACACCTGTTCCATCCGCGAATGATCACGAGGGGAACATTGGCGAGAGGATCGACCGATATTCGATTACGCGTAGGCTGGCCGAAACGCGTGACGGCAGGGGCGAATTTAAACCGCTTTGAAAATCGAACCAGAAATTAATTTCACCGTTCTCTGTCCATTTTTCTCTCTGCCAACGTTCTACGGCCCTTTCCATTCCCCGTTTCATCTTCGAAGCCCTGGCAGTCGTTCATCGGACTCAAACAAGAGGGGGCTGCAAATTTATCGACGAATTAGCCACAGCAATCAGTCCCGCATCGATACGCTTATTTCATTAAGCGATCCGTTGCGTGCGCGCGCGGATGATCGCAACGAAAATTCATTTATCAACGCGATGTCCCCATTGGAGCTCGTTTCTGCAGCCCTTTCCTCTGGTGATACGACAGATAACGGTGCTAAACGATCTTTTTTCTGTTTTTTGCGTATCGCTTTAATATGACTTTCTTTTTCTTTCTTCTTTTTTTCCCTTTTTTTCTTCTCTCTCTTGTTGTCTTCTTTTTTTTTGTCGTTTCTAACACAGCGATCAGCGAGCGGCACATGCCATGAAACCCGATAAAAACGGAATCGTTTGCGCAGTAAAACAGCTTTTATCGCGTTGTTTATATGTTGGGCGACGATTACGAGAGAGCGGTAACCGCGGCCTCCGATGCGTCCATCGTTTTTCCGACGGCGACAAGCAGAAAGGGAAAGGGTTGAGGAGTGGCTCATTGTAAATTTCTATTTCACCGTTATCTTGCAATCGTACGACGAAATCGATCTGAATTTATTCCTAAGACACGACGGTATGTTAGTTTGTTGCTTTGAGCTGATCTTACGTTGACGTTGAATGATCTGATGGATTTATGAAAATGTTTTATATTACACAAGAAGGTTAACTGTAATATAAAATTCGCGATGGTGGAATTGTCGATTGACAATATTTTTTCTCAAAGAATATTCGAACAATATTTCGATATCGGAATAACATGAATAATAACGAAGAACATCTAAATCTACTTTAAGAATATTTTTCCCACATCTGCTCATTTTAAGATTCTCATGTACGTTCATGTTAAAACATTTCAAGGCATCAAGTAGATTGATAAACACACGAACAATTTACAACGGTTAATATAATTCTCGCACGAATAATACAATTCTTCATGGAGGGGAAAAAGAATATAAGTCTCGATATTGAAATTATCAGTTCGACGATACTTTCTCAAGCACTCTATCCGTACTTCTTTTCTTTCAGGTTTTTCGACGAAAGATTTATATGCTCATTCGTTAAAACGTTCCTTTCGAGGATACTCTCGTCGACAGATGCTGTATCGGGCCCATAAAATTTTCGACGCTTTTGTCGATAGCTTTTCGACGGAATTTTCGTCTTCGTTCCTTTTTTCGTCTCACCCCTGAGGAGCAAGGGGGACACGGGATTTATACGCGCACAATCCGGCGTGTTTAAATCGAGCCTACGAGAAAGAATTGGCAAACAGGAAAGGGGACAGCAGAAACGGGTATCCCGCGCTATCTACATCTTAGCCGACGGTTTTATTCACGACTGGCTCGCTTTCGGCGAAAACAATGCGCCTCAAACGATTCCGCGTAGAGAGAAAAGGAGAACGAGAAAAAATCTGGAAACAAAGCCGTGGGCTTACACCTTCCGTGCTTTTTCTCTAGGGAATGCGAGCGAGCTTATTCTTCGTCCGCGATTCGACCACTGCGTCCGGCGGTGAAATTGAGATCGACGTGCGTCGAGAAATTCATGGTGGTTTGTGAATTGGGTATGGATAAAGGATATAGCCATGGGATTGAAACCTAGATATCGAAAATTGTAGGAACTAGTTTGTTTCAAGAATGAAACGACTGTAGCGAATTTTTATCCCGAAAATGTCAATTGCCAAATTTTGGAATTTTCCAATAATTGAAATTATCGAATTCTCAGATCCCGGATTTTTCAATGTTCAATCTACGATTTCCCAATTTTCTGATTTCTTAATATCCTAACTTTCTAGTTCCATGATTTTCGACTTTCTGTTTAAAATTTACGTCGATACGAGGCTAATCACCTTTTAGATGCTCGTACAACCGATTCTCAGTAACACCATTACGTTTCCTAGAACTTATCAAGAATTCAAATGCACACATTCTTTTAGTCGTATACCTTGCTGGCAACCTTCTGTTCCATAAGTAGCGCAACTATTTTTTCCTCGAACCGTTAGAGATTCAAATATATTCTTCAAACATTCTCCGCGACACAAGTGTTCACCAACAGTTGTTGTTACTTCGCGCGATCTTTACTCCGTGTCTTAAAACTTTGAACAGACGCAATTCGACGATACGCTGACTAAACTTGAGACATTTACATATTTATAATATTTAAGATTCTTCTATAAAATAATCCTTAGACGTTAATTTCAATCCGCAATTCCATTAGTTCGAACACACTTTCTCCAAACATGTTGTTTAAAATATCCCTAATTTGTCACTAATCTCGTAATTAATTTTTGATACTTCTGTAAGCGTTTCAATGCTTAATTCCGATCAAGAAAATACAATTGGAACTGTTCGTCATTTTCACGTTATTTCCAATACTCTCAATTTAAAAGTTATCCACGAATAACGCAAACCTTTCTAAACATTCCGATGTAGCAAACTGTAAATGCAGTCGATGCAAGTAAGCAGCATTCCTCGATCTAAAAACAATTAGAATCAATTCACGACCGTACACATAAAAGAAGCTGCCACATCTATCTTATTCATTTTTCTACGTTCTTCTATATATATTATATATCTAATTCGTAGAAAATGATCGTAATCGTGTGACAGAAGCAGAAAGCAAACTGAATTGTACGCAAAGGCGTGTGCGTGGATCGCGACAGAGCGAAAACCGCACGTGCTTCGCGGTCGGACGCAATTCGTGCATTCGGACAACGAGCGTGCCGCGTTTCGCGGTTTCGGTTTACTGCATAATTGTGCGTCGGGCCGGGTGGCTGGCTGTAACGTTGATTCCTTTATCGGCGACGATATTGCCAATTATCGTATCGCAGGACTGACCGCGTTTACGCGCTCAGATAGCCTCGTTTAACACGGGGTGAAACGCGCGATTAACGTTGCGGCCCGTCGTTTATAACGCGAGTGTGCCAAGCGCGCCGGAACGCGGCACGAAACACGTGTTTCCACGAGAACACGAGCCCTTTATTCGCGTCGTGCTGCCCTTTCTGCTCGCCCTCTGGTACGTTCGTTCAGTCGCTATGCTGCTTTGTCGACTGTCATCGACTGCGACACGGCGTTTTGCTGCAATTATTCCAACCTCGATTAAGCTTCCTAAGACGATCAAGCTATCTAAGATGATCACGAGCTATTGTATCAGTCCTTAGCTCGTGGAGAAACTGGAGATGCGAATGGTAAAGATGGAATGGGATTTGAATAGATAGCGATTACTGGAATACATATAGTTACGGAAATTCATATTTCTGTGAATGTAATTTAAACAATACAGTCCAGATAAAAATGTGTTTCACCTAGTAAATATGATAAATACTACAGTTTGTATGTTTCATATATTTTTGCATTCTGTGTACTTTTAGATTTATACATTTTCCCGCCTTGGAATTGACGGCGAGCAAAGTACAAAAAAACAAAGATAAGATAAGATAAACGAAAAATATGCGAACGAATACATGAAAATATACTTAACACAAGGGCAAGAAAATTCATAGAAAATTAATTTTTTTAGAATTGACTGACCTGTGTTTTAAAATCAATGTCCTTTCTTAGACACTTGAATAACTTTCCATTTTAATTTTCTAACTCTTTCGTTTCTCGTTTCAAGACTAAAAAATTTTCACCTAAAAATTACCAAGAAAATACGCTCTAAAAATTCCTGTCTCACCGCTAAAAAGAAGGAACGATAAAATGAAACCGAAATGGCAATTCTATCCAACAGAAGATTTAAAGATCGAACCATTGGAGGATAGGGGAGAAAAAAGCAGGATACGAAGGAAGAGGTATCGCGATGCGAAGAACGATGCTCTTACCGAGGTAGCGTGTCGATCCGGCGCGAGCACTGGCTGGCTATCGCGTTTTCGCGGTTTTTTACCTCGTGACAAGGGCTGCGAGGAAATCGGCTGCCGAAATAACAGCATAACGCCGGGGCAAGGGTAGACTACCGGCAGACAGCGACTATGGGGGCGGTGACCGCCCGCCAACGCGAATCAATACCCGCAGGAACAGGAACCACCGACCTAGCGAGAGAGACAGCGACCACGCCATGAGGGGTAGAGAAAAGGGAACGTCCCAGAGGCAGTGGCAGAGAGAAGCAGAGAGAGGGGAAGGAAAAGCGAGCAGTATCAAGAGAGGAGCAAGAGGTGGCAGCGGGGTTGGAGGCGGAGAATGACGGGCGGAGAGGAACAAGCCTGGCACATCGACGCACCCAGGGTGCCAACGGCGTGGAGCGAAGTGCCGATACCTGTCTCTATCTTCCGTGATTCCTTCCGCGGATGCGCTGTCGCTGTTTTTCATTCTTCGAGATTCTACGGGGAAAAAAAATCATCAAAGAGATCATGCACACGTGCTTGCATCCCTGTCTTTTGTCCATATGTACGAAGACGAGTGTAATTTGTATCTTGATAGAATGGATAAAGAATTTTAGATTTTCAGCGTGGACAACATTGGGTACGAGTGAGGAAGAAGATGTTCGTTGGGAAGAGTTTTTTGAAGAGATTCTTAGATGTTGCTCGGAGGATGAAGAGCGTTGTACGTTGCAGAGAATGAACGTGGAAGCCTTTTTTATAGAAAGGATTAACCAGTATACGAAATCGTATACATTGCAAGCCTAAATTCATGGTACGAGCGAAGTCCGGAAGATTTGATGGCTTGAAACAAGAACGAAATCATTTGAAAATAAATCAAAGCCTAGAGCGAACAATTCTGAAAACTAAATATGAAAAAGTAAAGATTTTTGTAATCAACTTCTTACACTTTCGATAAAGAAATTACAGGAATAGAAGACGATGAGTAAAGGATTAATTTCTAGCGTGTCTCTGACGATGGTTGATAGTAACGGAGCGGTAAATTTTCGCCGTTTGCTCGTTACTTCTAGAAACGTGTTCTTCTGCCAGAAGGGAGAAAATTGAACTCAGGATTGAACGGGACAGCCTTGGACGGTAGTCGAACCGGACGAGTCGCGGATCGACTGGTACCTCGTTCACGGCACAGACATCGCGGGTTTAACACGCGTATTTTTGCACACGGATAATCTTCACACGTGTTCGTCAGCAGAAAACAGAGTCGGTTCGCGCTTGGACAGACTGGTTTGCCCAGTAACCTCGCAGTACCAGGCCAAAGAGAATCCAGGGAGAGGATGCACAAGCTCGAAACGATCGCGGAGAACCGCATTCCTTCCGACGTTTCAACCTACTCCTCGATCGACTTTCCTCTTCCTCTCGGCCTCGTTGAAAGTGACAGTCCGGATGACGCTCGTCGAGGAAGCTCCTCGAGATTGAAAGACTGGTTTATACCGGTGCAAGTTGCTGCTTGATGCGAGAGTCGAGGAGGTTTTTTCATTTTTTAGGACTTTGTTGCTTTTCTTAAATGGAACTACAGATTCTTTGATATTACAGATTTTCTGTAAGAATTTGTACGAAGATGAGATTTTCATTGTTTCGAGACTAATACATACGTTTCAAGATCTTTTATCCTCTGCAAGAATTTCTATGAGGATGAAATTTTAACCGTTTTAAGTCTAATTGTTTTGAGTTGCTATAATTTCTCTAACATTAATAACATCTGACTTAGGAACTGACTCTGACACCGTTCCATTATAAATGAACCTATCATATCCCATTAAGAAAACTTATTTCTTTTTTTTATGTAAGTAGAATTTATCTTGAAAGGTAGTATATGGTGGAAATTTGGCTATAATTTTGGAATTGGACGAAAGATTTCCAATCTTCCTTATTTTCAATTTTAGTTAGAAATATTGCTGGAAAATGTGACATAATTTGGAAAATTTGTATTAAACTTTATAATATTTATGGTAAAAACTTTAATAGAAGCTCTACGATATTTTGTATTCTATCACCCTCCTTGGAGAATTTGCAAGATTTATGTTCCAATTAGTCGAATCTTTTATCAACGGGGAACTCTGAAAATTTAATAACTCCTGCTTTAATAAAATTTCCAATCCCGTTATCCCTTCTGAAGAGTAAGATAATCTGAAAAATGTATATTCTAATCAATCATAATTTTTTATTATTAGAAAACTTCGCAACTTTAATATAAAATTTTGATTATATTTCACTATCTTATAAAACTTCCTTAAAACAAAATTACAAGATGTTATTTTCGCTCTTAACAAAAATTATAAATTGTAGGCTTCAGTTCGTTCAAAAGAAAAGACCGCGAGTCTTTGCTTTGGTTCTTGAAAGCAACGACTTTTGCTTTGCTTTGGTTCTTTCTTTGGTTTGGTGAAACGCAATCTGTGGAACACAGCGGGGGAGGAGCAAGCGTATTCCCTTGGAGGGTGAAGACAAATTGAAGTAATGAACCGCAATGGTCTAGGTCAAGGTCCTTGGCCTCGGTTTAGCATTGGCATACACGAAATACACCAAGGGGCCATACCGATAGGGCCGTACTGTTTATTCCCTCAAGTGCTACGTGTTACATGCCGATATACTGTGCCAGATTACGGGAGAGGAGTGGCTAAGCAGGAAGGGATCGATGTTATCCTTGGGGACCAAGACGCCTGTAATCTCATCGAGGATTTTCAACTCCATTTGAGATCGTGCCAGACAATCGGATCTCTCTAACACGCGAACTAGAATCCGGCTAATACTCCGGATAAGAAATTTTCCAAGCAGAATATTTACAAATTTCCAATCCAATTCCAACGTAACATCTTCGCTCCTTTTCTATTTTAGGATAATACGTTAATCGTGTATATTTTATTGAAGATAACGTATTGAAAATTTGAGGAATTGTGTGTTTGCGTGTGATGATCATTTATTTAGTTTAAATACTTAATAGATTAATTAATTCTAGTATTTCTGGGTATCGACGTGTGAAATATTCCTCATGTATAGTTAAATTAATATTCTTTTTCTACAAAAATTATATTTTCATAATTCGTTCATTCTTTTGTCATTTTCTTTTTTACAATTATTCCAATACGTATGATTTTGAAACATCCATAAAAATTGGAATATTATGATTATTTTTAGTATCTCATCAATGCACGAGATATTCTTCGTATAAAGATAAATTAATATTTCCCTTCTCTGAACGTGTTTCCCTATTATGTACAATTTATTCACAAAACATGACAATTTCTTACAGTTTTATATTCTTCCCTATGAATAAATTTCCCCACAATAGGATTTACCTACGTTTTACGGGAGATTACGTGTCATAGATATCAGAGGAAGATTCGAAGGACATTAGACACACGTTTCAACAGATATTCGAAACATATAACGTTCAGAGTATCTTGTAATGTATAAGAGGAAACCGAGTGTGTACTTACCATAGAAACGACAGGAGGCGGAGGATTTCCGTTCCTAAGTGCCCCGGTTTGTTGGTTCGCCGCGGGATTCAGATTGTCCTTGGATTGCTGCATGGGATCCGGCTGATGAAGCGTTTGTTGCGTTTGCTGTTGTGGTTGTTGCTGATGCTGTTGCAGCCCGCCTATTCCAGCCTGTGGACTGCCTAAGCCTGCTGGTGCGCTATCTGGTGTACTCACTTGTCGCGCGATCTTTCGATAACTCTGAAATACAAAAGTTAATCTTTCGTCAGACAGGTACATGAATACTACCTTTCGAAAATAAACGTTCAAACATTTTTCAGATTTTTATGGTATGGGTTTGTATTGTCGTTTCTATTCAAGGCTTCCGGCTGTAAGCTCTGTGTAATCCATCTTCGTTTGAAAATTTAGTTTCTTTTAAAAAACTTTAGAATCTGGTCATTGAAACGTCTACAATAATAAGGGATACAGTTCTAATATATCAATTTTATTTATCGGAAGAGAGATAAGGGCGCAAGTTTCGTACATAAAAGTGCAAAATTACGAAAGTGCAAAAATTCATGCGTGTATAGGTAACTAACGAATTTATATTCGTTTTATTATATTATTTTATTATATATATTATATTATTATATTATTATTATATATAATAATATTACAATTTTCTTAGAGAAATATTTAATTCTTAGTCGGGTTTCGTCGAAGCGATTGGAAAGTGGAGTTGCCTACGTATTGCAGCAGCAACTTCGACTTGAATAGTTCGAAAATCGAAAGATTCAGAAACCTTTTTGGGATTTGAAAGCTTGAAAGTTTAAAAATTTGCGAAGTACGAAATTTAAAAGATTAGAAGATTCGAAGGTTCTAAGTTTTGCAATTAGGAAACTTCAAGAATCGAAAATATAAAAATTAAAACATTCGAAAATTTAAAAAGCACAAAAAATTCAATATTCACATTCGTCATAGCGTAGTTCTAGCATTTTCACAATAGTCGATTACGGCGATTTCAAGCACGACGGAACGCGACGCAACAGAACGAGCAACAACCATCCATAAACTATATCTTGGAAACGCATAAACGTTGTTCATGCAAAGAGGCTCTCACACGAACAGCAAGAAAATCTGAAAGAGGTTGAAATTTACGGGACATATACGCGCGACGTCTCGCGTCCAATTATCCAATAACTTTCATGCTCGCGAGGGGCGTCGAGGTAGGTTGAACGACACACGCGTTCTTGCCTGTTCCTCTTCATTCGAGCAAAGTGTTTTCTTCTTGTATTGGGCCGCGTTGTAATCACCCACGCACGAGCGACGCGTCCACGTCACGCCCGGCACACGACAAACAGAAGAGGAGGCTACGCTTTTGAAATGGCGAGGAAGGAAGGAAGGTAGGCAGGCAGGATGGTGTGTGGCACGGTAGCCGACCGTACGACGTACGGTGTGACCCTAATGCTAAAAATACAAAGGTGGCCTAAGTAGGCCGAGCCGGCTGAAACGGTTTCCATAGTTCAACAAGCGCCGCTGCCCGACAGCTATAACCGGCCACCCAACCGCCCCCAATGCCCCGCCACAAACGCAAACTTAATCAATTATTACGACGTCCCCCGAGGTATCACCATCTTTCGTAAACGTTTCGCGGGTGTACTTACAAAGATCATCGATGAAACAACGCTGGTGAAATTTCGAGTGTTTTTTAAAGAAGCAAATGATTATAGATTGAGATTGAAATTGATAGAATGTCGTTATAGTTGAGGTCTAAGTTGAGGAGGAAATAACGATGCTAGAAAATATAGAACTCTATGGTGTAAATTCATTGAAAGGAAAATTGCAGACTGAAATAACGCGTCGTTAGCTCTTAATGGGTTAATTTATAAATAAAATAATAAACGTAGACATAACTGAAAAATGTTACGGATAGAAAGCAATTAAAAAACTGTTAAAAAATGCGTTCCTGTTTGGTTTACAGTTAACTATTTTTACCTCTCTCGTGGATATTTAACAGATATTGACTATCATATCAACTATATTTAGGTTTATAAAACTTTGTACACATATTACGTACTTTTAAATGACAGGTAAAATACCTATTAATCTAGGAATTTACATTTTCATCAGCAGTTTAGTTTAGTAGCAATTTAATAATTAAAAGCAGAAAATCAGGAAAAATGTTATCCTGTTATAATTTTCTCATATAGTTTCCGATGTTTCGTGATTTTTTTGACTCAGAGAACGCGAGCATGAATAATTTAGACACTAATACATGTTTGATATAGTAATCGTTTTCAAGAAAAAAGCGAAGAAATAATGGAAAAATTTATGTCAACGACTGCATCATCCTCAACTATCATTCTTTGGAAATTCTCTGGAATTTCGTTAGAATTCCTCTCACAACTGTCTTCAATAATAACTAACTAACGTAGCTAGTATATCCATAGATATTAAAATTGTTTTCTAATGTGATTTATACTGCAATTACAATAATTGCATCTACGTTTATATCATTCTATCATTTACAAGCATAAAACATAAAACGTACCAAGCTTATAAATACCATGATCATTCCCGACTAGCCTTGAACAATCAATTGATCTCGCGCACAAGTCTAACTTAAACTAAACTAACAATTTCAAGGACCACCTTCAAGTACCATCCATACTATTTAAGCAAATATAATATAGAGTTCACTAATCACTGATAAAAATGTTTTAGGATACTTACGAAAAATTAATCTGAATAGCGAAATTATTGAAACCTCTAAGAATTCATATCTCACTTGCGCACTATGAATAATTATGGAATTATTATCATATTTTTATGAATACAATAAAAAAAAGGAAAAGAAAAATAAAAAATGTCAATAACACAAAATCTCAAAAATTAAAAAACTCAAAGATTTTTAAATTAAGCGATTCGATGGCTTGAAAGTTTGAAACTTCGAACGTTTGAAAATTAAAAGATTCCAAATCCTTTTTACTTCTCCCAAGAACCTTTAAAAGTTCCTAATAATCAATCTCACGTTCAGAGAAACCTGATCAATGAAAGTTGCGTAAATCCGAGCTAAATAGGCCGCAAATCCATCTACACTGTCATCGCGAATCCATCAGCGTAATTACGACACAAAGTTGCTCACAATAATGCTGACATTTCCTTTTGACACGTCTCTTCTCGCCAGAAGAAATCTTTCACGAAGAGTCACGATTCTCCAGCTCGAACCAGCACCGATAGGTGTGAATTATTAGTACGGGAACGTCGAGTTTCACGTTGACGAGCAACGATGGTCGAGATTATAAAGAGCTGGTTGTTTATTCGTTGCGGGCACAGGTTGCCGCAACCGCGACGCGGCCGGCCCCGTCATAAATGTAAATTGAATTCCGTCGCATAAATTTCCACCGTGCGGCGTACCCAATAAATTCACCGCCCGATACAATCAGTAATATTCTGTAACATCGTCGCCGATCGGATTACGAAACTCTTTTCGCGCTGATCGAACAAGTGCCCTTGGAACCCTGTTGACTCTTGGACGAGGAACCATCCTTCGCTCATTATCCGTGAAACTGTTATTATACGTCAAATAATATTATAGGTAAATAAGAGTATTATAAGCCGACCATGAGTTGCAAGAAAGTGGGTTCGTAGGAAGTTAATCGAGTACAAATATCTGAATTTTTGAATACTCAAATTATTGAATTTAAAAAAGGTTTAATAGTCAAAAATATCGAACTGCCAAGCGGTTGAATTTGTTAACAATTACGTTCTGAGTTTCCGAATTTTCACATTTCGATGAAATCCGATTTCATCGTGATCGAGCTGTTATATTTTTATATTTTCGTCGGCTTCTTCATATTAGCAAATTATTGTATCGTTAAATGTTTGATCTGTTAAGCTTCGAACGTTCGAAATTTTGAAACTTACAAATTCTACAATTTAAAAATCATATCAATACGTGGTGGATTATTGATCTGACTAATGAATCGATAGATAGAATTTTCTTATGTTCAAGTTAACGCTTGAACTTAAGTTGCTTTGTTTGGTCTGCCAAGCTTCGAACGTTCGAAATTTTGAAACTTGCAAATTCTACAATTTAGAAACCATATCAATACGTGGTGGATTATTGATCTGACTAATGAATCAATAGATAAAACTTTCTTACGTTCAAGTTAACGCTTGAACTTAAGTTGCTTTGTTTGATCTGCCAAACTTCGAACGTTCGAAATTTTGAAACTTGCAAATTCAACAATTTAAAAACCATGTCAATACGTGGTGGATTATTGATCTGACTAATGAATCGATAGATAAAACTTTCTTACGTTCAAGTTAACGCTTGAACTTAAGTTGCTTTGTTTGATCTGCCAAACTTCGAACGTTCGAAATTTTGAAACTTGCAAATTCTACAATTTAGAAACCATATCAATACGTGGTGGATTATTGATCTGACTAATGAATCGATAGATAAAATTTTCTTACGTTCAAGTTAACGCTTGAACTTAAGTTGCTTTGTTTGATCTGCCAAACTTCGAACGTTCGAAATTTTGAAACTTGCAAATTCTACAATTTAGAAACCATATCAATACGTGGTGGATTATTGATCTGACTAATGAATCGATAGATAAAATTTTCTTACGTTCAAGTTAACGCTTGAACTTAAGTTGCTTTTAAAACGAAAGTGAAATTGCGATATACAAATACCGATAAAAAGAAATAAAAATACAGATAGAAAATAGAAGGCCACGGCAGAGTCTTTCTGTACCTAAGAAATGTTATTCACGTAACTTTTCGCTCGAAGATATGTTAAATACCATCTATGCACCTGTACGATCTGAGACGTGTTCTGTGTCAGGACAACAGCCTTGCAGAACGGTTTGAAATTACCAATCACTTATTGCGGTTCGATTTTCCGCGCTACCTGGCCGGCATCGCTGGAATCGTGACGCGTTACGCCGTCACGTGTGTGCATATACACTGTATACTTTATAAATAGACAAGGTCTCGGGCCCACGCTAAGCCCACGGCTAGAGAGTGCGTTCGCTTGGACGGCGATCGTCTGGTCGCACTCGCTGAGATATACTTCGCCCCGGTTTCTGTCCTACTCGACTTCTTGCGTTTCTCCTACTCTTCAGCCAGAGTGACGGAGGATTCCAGCTGTAACACGTGCCGCGAGAACGATGCCGCTTCCGTTCATGGATCGCCTGGAATATCGTTGCTCCAACGGAAACGTGACTTGCAAGGGCCGACTGACTGCCAATTACGATCTGTTCGACTATGTTACGAGAGATCGGGTTTCTGTTAATCGGTCTACGAGTTATTCTTTATTCAATGTCGATTAACTCAATTTTCTTTAGAAATTTTTCGATTAAAACATTTGTTGTCTCTATTCATCGAGCTTCGAGTTGTTTTCGTTTCAATTTTCGTTTCAGGAAGGATTTTAATCATTTAATGCAATAAAATAGCTATACCTGTATTTTATAAATAATATGTCGTATATCTATTTGCATTGTAAGTTGTTCCTTTTTTTATTACAAAGCATGTAATCCTTTTGATTAACTTCTTAACGTGTACACCCGTGAGATTATACTGGCGCGTACATTGGTAGAAACGTGCAATCGGTGTTAGATACACCGGTAGAGTGAATACACTCGCTTCATGGTGATTTGGTTAACATTATCAAACCGAAACTAATAATAGAATAATATTATTTTATTATAGAATAATATTTTATGCTTGGATAGCTGTATGAATTGTATCGTTAGCATAGTATATTACTTATAAATCTGAACAGAATTTTAGCGTTAGATTATAACGGGTATCCAGAATTTCTCCCAAAAATTATATTTGCCAAATCTAGCTAACTTGATTATATAAAATAATTTTACGGATAATATAATCCAACAGTCAAAAAGTCCTCCGCTAAAACCCAAAGTTAAACGTATTCCTCGATCACGAAGGTTCATTTCCTTTTATAAATCGTTTAATAAACTGCTCAAGCATCCAAGTTCTCTGCTCCGTTGAGTTTCTCTATCATCGAAGACACTTGATGTTTAAAGAAATCGACGACGAAAAGACCTCTTGGGAAGGGAAACCAGCTATGAAAAACCTTGCGTTGGCCGTCGTGGTGTTCAGTGTTCATAGTCAATAACCTCCTCCAACTTCCCAAGGTTACCCCCTTCAAGGTTTCATAAATCGTTTATCTTCGAGTGGGCATCGGAGCTCGGCTCCGTACGCGAATAATGGAAAGTAAAAATTTATCAATGCCTAGACTCTTCGTACGGTACGAAAAGTGATACCGATATCACGGGAAACGGAGCTGTATCGCGTTACCTCCGTTTTATGGAATATCGTTCGGCGTGGTTTGATCCGCACGATCGAACTTCCATTGGGACGGTGCTTTCAATCGAAATACGTGAGCTATCTTAGAGTGGAATTTAAAATTTCATCGAATTCGGAATTTACATGATGCACGTAATAAGATAACAAACAGGATAAAATTCCATTTGAATTCATCTTTAAAGCTATGCTACTAAATGAGAAAATTATTACACTTAACGGATATATAATATATTTTAACTGTATCTTAACTATACAGGGTGCGGTTGAGTAACACGTACGAGCGAGCATAAGCTGATTTCTTATGAGAAAATAAGAAGAAAATATAGAAGAACATTATTTTATATGACGCTTTGTTTTGGAAAAAATCGAGCATGAAAATTTATCAAGTATACTTGAACATGGCTAATGCCGGACTGAACGGGAACAAATAATCGACGGGAGGTTATTTTACGTGTGAAAACAAATCGAAAATGTAGAACAAAATCTTTCCACAAGATGCTTTGTTTCTGAGAAAAATAAATATGGAAATTTATTATTAAATAGCGTAATAGGTCAATTCTTAGCTAAACAGATTCAAACTCCATTTTCTTGAAAATGGAGCCTTAAACGGGAATCTTATTCCACGTTCTTGACTTATTTTTGCACGTAGAATAATCTTTCGTTGATCGTTACGCATACCGTGCCGATAATTAGCCAAATTGATGATACACTCGATAAATTATGAAAATTGATTTTCTCGAGAACGAAGCCCCGTATGAAATTCGTTATTTTTTTCGTAAGGAATCACCTTATACCCGCTTGTACATGTTATTCGGTCGGCCCCTATATTGTAACATACATAATTCCAAAAACAGTTGCATAAATAAAAATTCTCAAATTCCTTTGTTTCTACAAATTTGCATACTATCTTTTTGCCATCAATCGCCAAAGAAGGCTCTCCTATCCGTTCGAGAACAATACTAAATTCTCGAACAGAATGTTCGTTAATGCACGGTAGAATGAGTCACGTAATGATTCGACTTGAGGTCGGTCACTTAATTATTCCGAATGATTTTGCGAACACCAAAAACGTGCGTGAACTCATTCCTCCCCCCCCCCCCCCGCTCTACGAAATGAAACGTTCGCTAAGGAGACATTTCATTGTACGGTTTGAAATATCAAAACGCAGAGAATTCTGGTATATTCGTATCTCTCGTCAGACGTTGGACTTTCGTATTTTTATCGAACTATCAGGTCTTTCGTTTCTTGGCTGGCTTATTTATTATTCGCGACCATGGCTTGAAAGGAAAAGGAACGAGCATAATGGCCAGCCGGGACCGTGGCATCGTATTTTACAGACACATGCGTACACATCCGAATCCGTGAAAAGTTGTAGAAGCTTGCGAGATTTCCGAGCGCTCATCGATCGTCGTGGAAAATGAGTTTCGCGATGCCACTAATGACGTCGACGATGGTTACGCTCGTAAACCTGGAGGAACATCCACGCAAGTCGCAACATCCCGCCACGATTTTATTGTTCTTCTGGTGTGTACACGCGTGTCATTGATCGTGTCATTAAAAACGCGTCGAACACGACCATCTTCCACCGTAATGTAATTTGCTGTGATTATAATCGGCAGTCTCGTTTCGAGAGAGAACGACTCGATGGGAAACTCGTACGGTAGCTAGCTATAAATTCTCGGCCCAATTAAAAGTTTCCGATTGTAATATCTCGCGTTTAAAAGAGAGACAAGCGTGTTTTACACGAACCTAACTGTAAAAGAGGAAATTCCGGTGCTGGATGTCAGAGTATTAATTTATAGTAAAACGATGTGGTCTGCTGTCGGGAGCGTTTTCGAGAAGAATAGATTGGTTAAATTCATATTCCTTTGAAATGAAATATTCCGCTAACATTGTGTATACGACTTGACGAAATTTCATTCGTATTCCTCTTTAAAGCAAATTTTTGTTTTCTCTTTTGCAAAATATTTAGGACGTGTTACTTAGAAACCAATTGCGTAACGTAGTACAGACTTCGATAAGTATCTTGAAGTATTTTTTCAAGTGTTTTGAAAACCTAGAACGGTAAAAGAATTAAGTGAACATAAACGACCTAGTTTCCCAGCGAAGGATCAAGAGATTGAAAATTGATGTGATTGTAATTTGGAAAATTGATTGGTTGATCTGGATTCTTCGATATTACGTTCTTTGCACAAAGAACAGTATTCCGTATGCTACACTGAGGATATCTCGCGGATGAAAATAGCATGTAGAAACTACTATTAACAATGCACAAACTTCATGCTCAGATTTCCAACAAAGTTGATAGGATATTACGTTCCATAAATTTAATTAAACCAGCACAGACCACCAGTCCATTGGTTAGTTATATTCGTCTCTAAACGTTCCCTTTGCAATCAGCGATTCCATATCACGAAATTCCACATGATGAATTCGACCAAATAATCCCAGAAAATATCTATCAGGATTCCACTCAGGGAATTTCATATAACTATCACATATTACAATACACGTAATACACACATCTATTAGATCATAAATAAGTGTTACATTTATAATCAAGAATAATATGGAGTAGGTAAATGTATTCTATTCAGTTCCCAAAATGTTTAGAAAACCCAAAATATTTTATATAATGTACATGATATATACATAAAAGTTTTCTATAGTGGCTGTTCAAATACTTTCGTGAGTCACTATAGAGTATCTTCCGGTGACAGGCCACACACTCGACCGACAATTTTCAATCGGTGTCGATCGAACGAGAAGAAAGTAGATTGGCGAGCCACTTCAAAGAGTCGCGTCGAGTCTTTTTCCACAGGAAAAGAACCCCGGCCAGGATTCATTTTTCTAACGGAGCGAGGCGGTACCAGGAGCGCATTTGCATCTCTCTGTCCGCGAGCTCATTTTTCCGACTATCTCGTCGGAAATAAATCTGCCCTGAGCCATGGAACAGGCCACAGCCGGTAATAAAAAAAAGGAAGAGAGAAGAGAAAAAAGAAAAGAAGGAGAGGGAAGGAGAAGAGGGAAAAAAAAAAGGCGAACGACGTTCTCCCTTTATCTGCGCCACGTAGCGCGGCTTTTTAATGACGGGCATAAGTAAAAGCGCATCCTGGCCTTAACGACTGAAACTGAGCACGGAAATTCATTAAGAGGAGAGGTCGAGATTCAATGATCCAAGAGTCCATGAATTTCGTGAATCATGAACTTCGCGCCTGTTTTCCTTGTTTCTTCTATTTCTTCGAAATCGTTCTCGTTTCATCGAATCACTCTGTCGCCGTTTGTTCGAATTTTAATACTTATCATGATAATTCTTATCATGATTTATTATTCCAAATAACGCTCCTATTTTAAACTTGCGATCCTCGAACTTTCATGGGTCGATTTTACCTTTGTTTTTAATAAGCAAAAGATTTTTAATGTTTTGAGAAATACTTCAGAATACGTATAAGATGAGAAATCACGCATAGCAATGTTAACTATCTCGTTCCTGCCTTACAGATAAAAAATTTATTTAAGGATACAAGGCCACGATCAGACTTACAATGATCTAAAGAATGTAGGTTAAATTTATTACTTTTACTACGTTTAGAAATTTCTTGTCGATCGTAGATATACCGAGTAATTACAATCCTAAGTTTTTGAAATAAGAAAAGACAGAATTCTTGCTACGTAATTTGCAGATTTATGAATGTTACTGTTTCAACAGTGTCAGGATTATGTATCGCATCGATTGTACAGAAAAATATTAACCTGGAAGATAAATTTTACTGTCATAGGATACAGTTTGTAACTGGTCATGTAACATTTAGCTCATTGCTCCAATATTAATCAACGTATTCCAAAGAGTAAAAGCGAGACCATTATATCAGATGTTAGATAAAATCGGCACACGTAGGTCGATCATGACTCAGAAAGCGAAACTTGAACGTTCTATTTCGATCAGGTTATTTTTAACGTTCTTATCTGATCTCGTATATATTTGGATTTATCTTTGGACAATTATATAATATAGCATTGATAATACAATTAACATTATTTAATCCCATGAACTTCCTATATCGTAGGAAGAGAGGAAAGAGAAAGAGAATGAGAGAAGAAGGAAGGAAGAATAAAGGTTTGGTTTCTGCTGCATAAATATTTCTTATAATTTTAAGTCTTGCAGAATAATTATCTTGTTTGTAATTTATAAAATTTCTTATCTTATTGTCAAATTTGTGGTTGTGTGTTATGTAAAAGATACTATTAGCATTGATAACTCGTGACTCGTAAAATTTTCTTTATAAAATTAGTTCAATTGCGCAATTCGATAAAATTGCTATTATCTTCTCTCTTTAACATGTCACTATTTATATAAAATATGTCATATTACATTTGCATCTGCAAAAATTCAAACTATTAATTTGTATAATTGTATAAAAAAGTTTCTAACCAAGAAATAATTCTTAAATAGCGCTTGACAAGATGAAAATCAGTTCGCACTGTATGGTGTTTCCACCCTCGAAACGTCCTCAAGACAATATCGAGCTGATATTCCCCGTCTGAAAGACAAACTCGTTTCAAACGTCATCGTAATTCCCGCGGAGGCATCGGGATCGTGCATACGTGCCTGTCCCAGTATCTATCCGGGCCACGGACAGAATTTACGAGCGAGTTATACGAGCGACGTGGCTTTATATCATTACTCCCACCAATACTCGCCTCTTTTATTACCGATTCCGCCGGAAGTTTAGCCGTCCAGGTACACGCATAAGCCACGAACGTAACTACCAACTATTTTCTTCTTTTATTCGCTGTTTAAACGCGGCCAGCTTGAATACGCTTCACGGATTCTTCACGAAGAAACGAAAACCATTTCTCCCGAATGTAATAAGAAAAAGAGGAAAAAGAAGAAAGAAAAGATTTAGAGAAAAACGATAGATGCGTTTTACGGATGGAGAAGTGACGGCGATGATGATGGTTCTTTTAAAACATCAATCATCGATCAGAGAAGCGGACGAGGGTTTAAATCTTGCGTGGCTGTTTGGACCTTTTCGAAAATGGCCCAGGGGTAAAGACCACCTGGACCGAACCGTCTACTTATACCAGACCAGTTGTTAGGGTCGCGATTTACCCTCGAATCGTGGGGGCTATACAACGTGCACGGCACACCACGTGCTCGAACACGTGGCCGTTTATTGCCACTGATAAATCCTACTTTCGATTAGCCACTGTCTGTTCTCATTACTACACACATCATCGATTACATTTTTCCGATCCTTTGCAGGAGTTCTCATTAACGAGATTTTCATTCGTGTTCTTGTTCCATTTGATTACGCTTCTTAATGAACCGCCGTGTTATGTACGAGTCGGTATTATGGGAAGGAAAAACGAGATAAATGGAAGTTTAATGAATGGTTGGGATGATTAATCTGAATCCTAAGTTAGGTCGCATTATGCGCAGATGAGGAGATAGTTAAAAAAGTATAGCACTGTTGAACCTCGTCCAGATTAATAAACTATTTGAATTCAAAGGAGTTGAAATGAAAGATTTGATTAATGAGAACAAGTGTAGAAATTTGAAAGGGTATTTCAAGTCGAATTACAAGCTAAACTTAAATTAGAAATTCATACTGATCAAGTGGTTTGAAATAAAAATTCGTCGGACCTATCGCTATAATTGTCTGAGAGAATGTAAACCTACCTATTATTACAGTCAAACAGTCTTATAATTATATCAAACTTACAGTCAAAACCTTGCCTTAAAAATAAAACGAACATGATAGGAAGCCCATTTTAAATCAATACACTGTGTCCATTAAAAATTTTCTATTTTTTGCAAGACACAAAACTGGATCCTGTTACACAAAAAGGTCCTCAGTAAATATGGGACGATTCCACATCGGTTTCAAGGGCCATCAATTAAATCACATTTGCGTGCACCATCAAGGATAGGCAATCGTTATCGCGACAAATAACGAAGGGTACCGTAAGCGACGTTTAACGAGCTACGCTCGTTTCTTCCCCTTATCAGAATCGCGATAAATGTCCGTAATAAGCTCTTATCATCAATCACTCTGACAGCCTGATAACTCACTCCCATTCACAGAGATACCCGTTCCCGCGTCTTTCTTAACCATTTAACGCTTTATGTTCTTCAACTGCGTATACATAACGAAACATCTCGATACGTTTAGCAACCATCATTTTGTTCGATAAAAGATCAACTACTAGTTGCATCTTATCACGTACTTAAGAATTCTATGCTTGAGAATTTCAGAACTTTTTTTTATGACAAAAACGTCATATACTCGGCTTAAGAATTTTTGTATAATGTAGTTGTACTTGAGAATGGTCGCGTGCCATGTTTTCCAGTAAACGTGACCATCGTTCAGAAGAATCTCTCTTCTTAAGCTCGTGTCTCGCCCAAAAGTTGACCACGGTTCATGATTCGGCCGTGGAATTCTCGGCTTCATTCATTCGAACCGGTTATTTCTAGGAAAGAGGAGGTTGAATGAAAATCTGTCAACCCACGTGGCGAAACGCGTGGCCAATGACCGCTTCCGACCTCGACGGCTTGTCTTCCGTCCATCTCTAAACTAAACGATTCGGTGACTAAACTCGTACGAAATCCAAGTGCTTCCTTTTTGCAATATGAAGAAGAAAATTGGTATGGTAATCGGTGATATATTAATTTACATTGGAATTATTGACAATTTGAATACGAAGTAGAAACTCGTAGACGTTATAGAAATCAAAATAATTAAAGTGAAAGACATATGACGAAATATATAATGCAAAAAGAGGTTCAAGCTTTTAATCTTCTTACAAAAGATCATACAAATGTCAAAAAATATGTTATTGTAAAATTGATAATTTTGTGGTTGTTTTAACTAACCTGATAGTCTCGTTGTAAAAGGAATTGGTGATTGGAATGTTCTCTTTGTGACAAACGGTCTCCTCGAATTGATTCCAGCATTTATTCACGACCGATTGCAAATTCCACTCGCGTAAAACAATCATCTATATGGTATGCTGACCATTTGCACTCTAACGAGTTTTACGATATGACCAATTTGCAGTTTCTGCAGCTCTTTTTTTTTAAATCAAAAGTTTTGTTTTGAGAAGGGAAGACCTATAAATGTCTGAACATTTATTTATACAGCAGTCAACTTTTCTTATCCATTTCTTTATCGTTAAAGACAGAACTAAATTATTAATGTGTATGTGCTGTAACGATGGTTGTAAAGTACAAAGGATCAAGATTAAATTTAATTTCTCTTGAACCTAATCTAAATTCATGGAAAATACAAGAAACCCTAAGAATAAATTCCTGTCTTTTTCCGATCATAGTTTCTTGATAAAATAACAGTCAATTTCCGAGTGATTATTCGCAAGGAATCACAAATTAAAACAGAGGAAGATAGATTTTGCTTAATTTTTCTCTAACCTAACCCAGAATATTCAGCTACCAAATTCACAAAAACTTAGAAATAAAATCTTGAAGAATAATTTCTATGTTTTTCATAACCGATCACAAGTCTCTACCTTCTGAAGTTATTCACATAAAACTGTTGCCTCTAGCCTTCCGTTACGTTGTCTAGAATTTATTACGTGATGAATAAATAATTCTTGCATCTTGAGATGACTATCTTATGCTTTGATGATTGTTCACGAGCACTAGCTGATAGGTATCGTTATTTATTTTACAGCTAACAGGATTAGTTTCTAATCTCATTGCCCTTTTTTTGCATCGGACTCCACGTGATCGGTTCCAGAGTCATGAAGGAAGAATCGATGCGTCGAAGCTCGATGTCCCCGACGAATAGCTAGCGCATAGGACACACAACGCCTGACCTGAATTCCACCAGTAAACGATAGACGAATGATTGCGTAACAGTAACACACGCGTGCTTTGTGGACTCGCTTTTTCGTGCTTCGCGTTGGTCCTTGAGGGAAAAGACGAGGAAAGAGAAGGAAGAAACGAGAGAAAAGAGTTGAACGAATCTCCACCGAACGTCCACCACTTGGCGGGTGTTTGCACGAGATGTTCTTCTCTGATCAAACTATGTTAATATGTTCCACAAGAACAAATAAAAAAGGAATGTTATATAAGTAGATCGAAGCTTTGTTAACAGTTAGAACAAAAATTATGGTTACAATGGTAGAAGATGACAATATATTTTCGATCAACATAATCACTAGCTATTAATACTCTATTACAAAGTGTTCACTGTTCCTGGCAATAGATATACGGCTGATAGTAATAAGAGACTTATTTTATTATATGAAATTCACTTCGATTTTGCATCAGCTTAATGAGTCGACAAAGAATTCTTTGATGTGTATTATTCTGTATTATTATATTTATTGTCCGTTTTAATTCTCGCTTGATATATTTTTCCTTTCAATGATTTCATTTGAACGAACTATTAAGAAAATCATTTTCATCATGCGTTCCAATTCATGTTCAATATACTTTTTATTTCAATATTTTTCATACATAAAAATGTAATGGTTCTAGATTTGATAATTTTAGAAACTAAAACGATTAGATAAGACACACTAAAGAATTGTAGTTGGAAAAAATATTGGAGCACCCTGTATAATTTTACTGTCTTCGTAACATATACGAACATGCGTTTCACGGAGGACCAACGGGATGTTCGGAGCATCGTATACGCTGATGGATCGCTTAGGTTTGTTGTATGCTGCTTTTTTCGCGGGTTCACGATAGTGTGCGTCAGAGACAATTAAACTCGAAGATTGACTGACGAAAACTCGTTTAAACTGTGACAGTTGGTTTTAATCGTGCTCTAAAAACAAACTGTCAATAGAATGAGAAAGATTCGGTATTTTTAATATTTTACCTTCGCAGCGTTCAATGTCTGTGGAAGTAGAAAGCGCGCGCATGAAGTTTCCTTCGATGGAAGCGATAGAAAAGAACGACAGAAAAGATGGAAACGATAAAAGACGTTGAAACCTTTCACGGCGTAATAAAATTACGAAGAATTCATAACGGTTGACTTAAAGAATAATTATTCTTTAAGTCCTTCGACATTAAAAATACGTATTTTTAGCCTTTCGTAACTGATAAAATTTAATAATAGTGTACTCTATATAATACGATTTAATACGTAAAGTAAGTACTTTCTAAGGCTAAGCCGTGAAGTCGTTCAATTAATTAAATTAAAAAATTGAAAGGAATTAGTTTTGCTTTCGATCGATCACAATGTACCGAAGCGTTGGTATAATATGATCAAGAAAAAGCATCGTGCACTATGCATGCGTCCATAAAGGTTTATCGCTTGTCTGCAATCTCTCTAGGTTGCCTTGAGGGTCCAAGGACTTCAATTGAAACCATACAAAATACGTAGTACGTTCGCGAGTATACCGGTTCGCGAAGTTTGCAACGATCTCCGCGGGACTTGAGAATCGACTGGACACACGGTTCCTCCGATATAAAGAGCGGGAAACTCACTCTGCGTCTTCCTGTGGACCACGTCTGCAACTGCGTTCTTTACCATAAATTCCACTTCGAATTCTCTTCTCTTTTCCTATCACGTCGTCGCTCTGATTCTCTTCACGCACAATAAAGAGACAACACAGTGAGCCAACACTGAATCACTCGAAGAAAAGGATTGTTTTTTTTGTACACAAAAAGAAGAAAAAAGAAGCAACACGCGTCGCGACACCGGAATTTCAATCTCGAAGAATCACTGCGCGAGTCTCTAGCGGAGGCGTATTTATCGCGTGTAATCGCGCGGCTCGGCTTCCCGGCGAATGCTTCTCGCTCGTGCAACAACCGTGAACACACCGTGCAACATGCACGACACAGAGAGAGAGAGAGCCGATAAGGAAGGAGACAGCAGCAGAGTGGGAGAGAGGAAAAGAAAGATAGAGAGAGTCTCGTGTGCGATCCTTCGAACGGAGCTCTCACCGTGCACTGACTGCTCCGCTCCGCTTGCTCACTACCGTCAATAAGATCGATCGAGTCCACTACTCGCGAGAGATCACACTAGACGCGCAGCGATCCGCCGAAAAACTCCCGTGGGACGCTTCTCCGCCCTCTGCAGCCCTCCTCGCCTATTCTCCCTCCCTGCTGTCCCTCGTTCCTTCTCACTCGCGCCTCCCCCTCCCCCGCTGATGCTCTCCCCTCCTCTTCTCTTCACCACGGTCTCTGGCTTCTTCTCCCTCGCCTCCCTCGCACCCCCCACTCAACCCCCACCAACAGTGCACTGCTCTGTGTGCTTCGTAAGTACGTGTATGCGCAGTCTGTGTAGACGTTTATACATATAAAGTAGTATACTCTCCCTGTTCCCCCCTTTATTCCCCCTTTGGCGGGTTGTCTCTTTCTTGTTCTCGTGTCGCTTTCCTTCTCCTTTTACGGTGTTCTTTTTCTCTCCTTCAACGGGAGAGGTTATCCTTTTCGCTCTTATCGCGGACGCGCTATCACGAATTCCGGCGGCCGGCGACACCGGCTACGTGAACTCGACACTGGTCCCGCGGTGTCATAACATTGGTAACAGCCTGTCGCTGGCTATTAAAAGCACGTACAACGTTGGGTGGCAGTTATCACGAGCGTGATACGCGGCCCGTTTGCACACGCCACACCCCGGAACCACGAGGATGAAGGAAGGTAGCAAGCAAGCAAGAGAGCGTCACGGTGACAGCCTGATCTCCCCGCAGTTTTCGAGGGTGCGACGCGATCCTGTCTCTTGCGAACTCTTTTAGCTTCTACTGCTTTTAAAACTGCCGCTCTTTTTCGCCATACATTGCTCCTGCTTTTTACTCGATCCATCGATCGATCTACAGATCTATTTTAGTTTTTGGAGATCTCCTTTTCGTTTTATCTATTCCTCGTATTCGTTTCGCTTTCGATATCATTTCCCTGTTGTCATATCTTTTCTACAAAAAATAAACGGTAAACAAGAGATAGAGATCGATATATTGAGGTAACGTTCGTTGGCTCATACTGTCGTTCGAAGTCAGCTAGCAGCGCGTCAAGTGCGCGCCTCCGCGCTGTTTCAGTGTTCCAACTCGTCACTCGTCGTTCGGAACCGTTCGTGCCTTTCCGTGTCGCTCCGCTTTCGCGCTTCCTCCCTCTTTCTCTCTTCGTATTTCCATTCCTCTCTTCTTCCCTCCTAAGCCCCCCCCCCCCCAACATCACCCTCTTCATCACTGTTTTCCTTCGTTTTCGTCTCGTTTTGTCTTCGTTTCGTTTCTCCTCCTGTATTCCCTTCTCCCTAACCCGAGTTGATTCTCCTACGCGTTTCTATACGTCTCTCTCTCTTCCTCCCACTTTTCTCTGCCCCCCCCGCCTCTTTCGTTGCTTCTGTCCCCCTACTTGGTCCCCATACGGAGTCCTACCAATCGTACACCAACGTGGAGAACTCTAGCGATGGAAACGATACCCTCGCAAACTGTATCGATACGCTACCGTGGAAGCCCCTCGCTTTTCCATTAAAGTACAGGAAGTACCATACTATGCAGTATTTCTCTCCATGATATCCTATTCTCGTTTTTACATATAGATCTCACACAATCTTCTGTTGAAACATTGGAATAATTACCCCATACTGCGTAGCCTGTAGGAAAATCATTGTAATAGTCTCCATCGCTTTGAAAGGTGGCTAATTAAATCAAGGTTTAATAATATGTATACAGTATCAGAATGGCGTATAATATGGTTGAGGAAAGCATTCGAGAAATTTGAAAGAGCTGGGTGACTCAGAAAAATGATGACGAACACCAAGGAATAGATAAGAAAAAGAACCTTCCCCCCTTGGGCATGTCACCTATCTTAAAACTCGGTAAAACTGGAAGATAACATGGAAATCGTAAGTCAACTTCAAGTGTTATTACATTACTCGACAGGTTTGTAATATTAATATTTAAAATATACAGCATACAAATCATCTTAATTAATATCTAACTATACAGTGTACGAGATTTATTAAAGATCGAGTATCTAGTTAATGCACCAAACATTTTTACATTTTTTTTACATTTAAGTTGTAACTATTTACAAGTTCCTCGATCTAATTTCAACTTCTTTTCATAAAGAAAAATATGTTTAACTGTCAATGGAATTAATTCCATCGCTAGCTATCGCTACTGTTCCACCCCCGCCTCCCACTTTTTGTTTCTTCCGATACATATCCCTGCTAGAGTCAGGTAGCCCCCTTGAACCTCCAACCCCTTTCATTCCCCCACCGGTGCAGTCACCACCACTTAGGATTCTCTCTGCCTTCGTCATTGCTACGGTTTTTCCATCTCTGTCGTTGGCATCGTCGTTGCAGACGCCACGACGACCACCAGCAGGTAGCCATAGCAATCCTCGCGACAAAAGCCACCACTTTCGATTCGAATTCTTTTCGATGGTTACGGTCGATTGCTCGTATCACTACGTTCAGAAAGCATACAATTTTTTGATCCCAACCTTTGGACGCCTTTTGTCTCGTCCGAGCTTTTCATCTTTACTCCTTTCAGATTTTTTAAATTTCGCCTTTTATTTTATTTTCTGTATTTTGGGTTTGTCTATTTTTCTTTTCCCCATCAGTTCTAGAACAGATACATTTTTTACTCCGTTCGTAATTAATGAATCTGTTAACTAGAAACTCCTATTTCTTTTAAAAACACGCTAGGCTATTTTATGTTAAAAAAGCTTTTTTACGCCTCTTGAATCTTAAAATTAACAAAATGCACCAATATCGGCTTCAATTTTCACACGATACATATAATTTGTAATATGTAAAAAGTATTTATAAATAAAGAAAGAGAGTAATAAACTAATGCCGAGTTAACTTGTCTTGTCTGATTAACAGAGACATTTTGCATAACAAATTCTTCACTTATAGAATTCAAAAAATTAGAAAGAATTTCTATAAATTTCTTCTAATTAAAATTCAATATTCTCGACACTGTGCATACACGTATGGCTACACGTTGAAAAAAGAAGAGGAATAAAAGTTGGACCAAAGCTTGTGTATACCGCGACCGGTTAACCGGTGAATCAGGCCGCTGGCCGCCGCGGCGCGGCGTGAGCAAATAAAAAGCGACCAGGGCGAGAGACCTCTCCCTTTCACGACATCGATATTTTAATTGTTCCAGCTCGTCAAGGCGACTCGCTTGCATCAGCGATCGTGTGCCATAACACTCAATTAGCTGTGTAACTTTCCTGCGTTCCCCTTCTACGCCTCATCGATTCGCGTTGCGATTTCCCGACGCTCTACTGGTCTCTTCAACAACGTTTCCTTGCATATTTTCTCAAAACGAGAAAAAAGATCTAAACAACATCACGTTAACTTATAGGCTGTTCTATAATTGTTGATAGAATTAATCCATGTACACTCGATTTTCTCTGAAACTTTCCAAACTTCGAATGAACGTTCGAAGTTGTTTTGAACTATTGATTATCTTTTTGCACGAGGAATTATCTTTTTCCTGATTATATAATAGTTTACGTTATCAGACTAGTAAGTTCGAAATTAGGTAGAAGGTTAAAGCTACGATGGAATAGAACGAAGGAACCAATTGCAGTTCGAATTCGAATTCGAAAAACGTGGCTCACGATAGATACGGATATTTGAAACGCTGGCTGGAGGGTTCGTTTATTAACGTCGCTGCAACTTGTTGCTGGCCGCGTTGCCCCCTCTGAATAACGCCCTTCTGACCTCTCCGGAAGCTTCCCTGTCCACGGCGCACTCCTTTCAAGGAAACCGAGACACCCTTCTGTGGCTCCGTGCTTCCGCATTTGCCAAATCGCTTCTGCCACTCGACGTAATCGCGGTCTGGCTTTCGAAACTCATCCTTCGACTGTCGGTGTCCTCGACACTGCGTTTCGTGCTTAAGTATACTTCTCGACTAAATTTTAGCACGTTCCTTAACAGCCTACCTTCTTACGAATTCTAGTTCAACTTTACAATAGTAAAGTTGTCTTTTTCTTTTTCTCCTTACTTATTTATTAGTCTTTCAGTCTTATTTAGAACCTACTTCTTTTTATCATACTTAGATGATACAACAGTCATCCCATACAAATATGGCAGCACCTGTGAAACTTACTAAATTCTAACGAAAAATTTTACTGCTTAAACGTTTTATTTGAGAAATAATAATAGGTACTCCACATCTGTAATTTACATATTTCACTATTTACACAGTACAAATTTTCACTAATATTCATTAATATAATATATAATATAATAATTAAAACCTTCAATACTCGTGTTAAATTTCTATCCTTTTCTTCGTCCCATGTAAGATTAATTTCTGTAAATTATCGTGAACACCTATGAGACGCGTTAACATCTCAATGATATGGAGAGGATGGCTACTTGACGATGCAGAGGGATGTATGAAGCAACAGCGATAACGGGGCTGCGGATGAGGGGATGAAATGAAAATACTGGTGTTTTTGATTGTGCATTCGGGGGTGAATGTTGCTTGTTGCTCTTGGGACTCTGCCAATGGTGGAGTGTTCAACGAGATTGTGGAATCATTGGGCGAAAGGTGTTCTCGAATTGTTATCCTTTTCAAATGTGAGGTTTTAGCATATATTGAAAAAGAGATTAATTTTATTACCAGTTATCACAATACGATCTTTTCTGAGCTGATGACGGAATTTGGCGATGTTCCTCGGTTACATCAGCTGTAGTATAAAACGTGAAATAAACGGTTGAACTATGAGATCAGAAGTATGAATCAGTACGTTGCAAGGCACTCTAAGTCGCGATTACAGTCATGTTTCAAATATTCTGCAGTGTTTCGAAAGTTTTCAGTTATCAAGAATTTACTGATCATCTTGGAGTGACATCACACTTTTAATGACAAAAAGGTCGTGATCTCTGTGATTTCTGAAATAAGGTCGCCGAAAGGTATTATATTTTCAATTATTTTACGCTTCATGTTGCATATAAACAATAATATTGCAAAAATTTGGTAGTACAAAAATGAAATATATATAGAACTTGGTAAAAAGCGCTTCATTGGAAAATAAAGATCCACTATACAGTATTTATGTATAAATAAGTACATTCCATCCAGGTTTTGAATCGTCAATAAAGAAAAGGTGAATTTCTTACAATTAACATGACAGTGCCTATATATATACTATTACCGTTCCAATAAACTCTACATTATCCATTTGAAACATTATCGTTACCTCGTTCCTTTCACTTTAACTGTTCCGCTAGCTCTCTAATTTAATATACACAAATTTTTGGAATACGGCATTTGAAATTTCCTTTTTCTAGTATTCTCTATCCTATCACATTATTCACACGTGTAATCCCCGCAAAACGATAGTTTTACGTACTCGCGCAAGTGCAACCGTTCCCTCTTCCGTGTCAGCGATCCAGCCAAAGTGGAATGTCCATAGTACGTTTGGTATGATTCATCGTGATCGTATAACTTGAAATTACATGATCTTTCTCGATTGTGATCGGTTATCGGCGACACACGTGCATTCCTTCACGTTTCACGCGGCAACCAAGCCACGAAACGACTTCGATACCCCGAAACTTGCTCGAGAAACCTATCTAATCGAACCGCGTTTACGAAGGGCAATCGATTTTTCGTTTAATTTTCGTCGTCGAGTCGCGTGGGCCCCAAGCGATCGATTAATCGTGAGCCATTACGAGTAACGATTCGATGGACAGCCCCAGGAAGATTGAGCGTTAATTATCAACCTCCTCTCGGACGAACATTCAATTATCCTCTCGAGATCGTTGGAATACTTTTTCTTGTATTTTTTAGCCAGAGTTTGTTTGTATAGCGTGATCTACTGTGATTGGATAATTTGCAGCCTATTTTATGGCGCGATTGGCTTTCTTTCCTTTTTGGTTTGTTAAAGAGATTGCGATAGTATTTGTTTCGATTCACGAATCTTTGTGTTTCAATCTGACCCTAACCTAACCCCAATCTAACCCCAATCTAGTTTCAATAAACGAAAAAGTCATTAACGTTTTGAAAAGTTTGTGTATAAAATGTGAATAGAAAATTACACAGATTAACAGGGATCCTCGTATTTTATCTTTGAATCTAGGAAATTTGTTGAGAAATACGATTGAATTGAAAATGACTCAAAGGATGCAGTAGAATTAATGCTTATATAGGCAGACAAAATGTTGTGGTCCAATTTTAATTCAACGAATTAACCAATTTTATCGTGTGACGTGTCATCTTTAAATAGATATTTTTAATACCTACAACTTTTATTCTAAATTTTTTGTTATCAGATTATTGGGTTTGTTGTTATATGAAAAAATCATCGACAACTTTGGAAATTGTTTACAAAGTCCGTGCAAGAAATTTTGAACGGCAAATATATAGCATGTGTTCCTGAACATGATTTCTATAAATTCGCGTGAAAGGATTTCAAATATCATTTAATGTCTGATTTGATCTTTTTTCAGGCTAATCTGACCGGACTGATATGTTTTGACTTAAATCTCTAAATTACTTCAACTTAAGAGAAAATATTAAGATATAATACTCAGTTTTTTCTTCAGTGTACATCATTCGGTGTTCCTTTCTTGCAATTATGCATTTCATGTGATGCTACTTCGTTTTCGAGAAAACGTTGCAAGAAAATAAAACGTAATAATTTACGAAGAGAAAGCTATCGTTGAACTTCGAAGAGGATCCATTCGCTGTTATTCGGTTAATAAGAAAAATCCGATTTCACGATAAAATAAACATTTGTATCAATAAAAAGAGAATAAAAACGTGACGAATGGCCCGTAAAACGGTGATACTCGATCAGGTAATATTTTTTTTTTAAAGTTACCTGTCTCACGGGACAAACGAGATTTATGTAATAATCTAAGCGCAACACACAGATCACACACAAACACACACACACACACACACACAGAGCGTCTTTTTTTCCCGTTGCTATCACACGATAAATATTTATTCGTAGCACGGTTTAACTTCTGATAACCGAGAGAGGAATCGTCGTAATGTCGCATCGATCATCGTCGTTCCCGGAATCTTCTTCAGGTGGAAACCTCGAGAAACTCGACTAATGGCCGAGATTCGCTACAGACGGTCGCTATTAAATTTACCGTCACAGTTTCGGGTTAATTTATCTCCCGAAGTGCGTTTGTTGCGAGTGAAACTTTGACTTGCAGGGTGAGATGATTTCCAGATGTCAAGGTCACCCGGCCTTTCATCAACAACATCATGAATTCTTGAATATTTGACATTTTTTTCATTTATCAATGTCTATCTTTTTCTAATCGTTAGAATTTTTCATTTTAAGATAAAGATAAAAATAAAATCTCTTTGCCGAGTTGTCGTTGATTTTCGTTGAACACAAGCAATTTTTCATCGCGTTTGAATAATAACTATCTTATCGACTCGTTTAGTGGAAAATACGTGGGTAGTACTATCTTATCTTGGAGTCTAGATTAGACAAGAGAAAGGCCCACTCAAGACCCAGAACGGAAATCGTGGCCCAATTATTTCTCCCATGTTCCTTGCTTAATTAACAATAATAATAACATTCAAACCCCAAGATACAATTACAGTCTTGTGAAATCTACCATTAAACTTTGATCCAATTACCATACAATATATCTGCATACAATTCCATTAAAAATGAAATCAACGCTATAAAAGTAACAGAGAAAAGTATCTTCTAGCTACATGTAGCGGTATTGTAAAAATCTAAAAGACACTCGATCTTCGTGTCGTTCAATTTTTGTACTTTTCTCGTACTTTAGTTATTCTGTACGTATAATTACTATTACATAAAAATGACGCAACAGAACGCGAGTAAACGACTCTTAAGAAACGACTCTAAAATAGAATTGCTTGATATAAATACACTATCGTCTACGACTGGACGGCGCATTTTTATACGTTTCTTGGAAATCGGAAAGTGCAAAATTTCGCAACTTGCTCGGAACGCACATAGCATTTATGACATATAGTGCATTAATTATTAAATGATAATGATACTCGATAGGTGAAACAGTCTTCTATAAATATTACTTTCATTACTTCATATTGGTTTATAAACATTTACACGCATCATAATTATTCTACGTATTACGCGTAACTATAGAAATTATAAAGCAAAAGGTCATTGTATTTCGATTTATTAATTTGATAATCAACTAATGTTAGTGGTAATCTGACAATCAAAATGTATCTTGTCGAAAAATAAGCAAGTATCCTGTATACTTGTCACCCATACTGTGCACATTAACCGAGGCTCACGCACAAAATCTCCGACGATGATCGAAGACACGTAAACGCCAGCTCGTCAAATATTAATTAAAATCTCGTTAATCGTAAATATGTTGTTTGGTATCGAGGCAGAAGAATCGCGACTGGATAACTGGATCGAAAATGATAAAGAGGAAACGGTAAAAGAGAAGAAGAGAGAATGATGGCGGTTATCTGGCGTAGAAATTCGAAGGAGGGCGGAAAGTTCGCACAGACCGGTCATAAATAATGTCACCGTTCGTTCTGACTCGATTATTTCGCACGGCGCGGAACTTAATTATCCTAATCACGAAAATTATAGGCAAGAGTTCGCCACGGGTTCCATTACGCCGTGGCCAGCCTCGCAATACTTAATGGCCCCTTCTCGCCAGAAGAAACGCTCGTAAATAACATCGCGTTTTGGATAATGTAGACTGCCTAATGGAAACACCGGGGCTCGCTTGATTATTTGAACGTTTATACGAACGCGGTCTTCGTAATATTCCTTCGTTTCGGAAATTACACTTCTTGTCGTTCTGATGAGGTAGTAAATATGGTGAAAAGGTAATCGGTACTCGGTCTATAACGGGGAATTAAGACGAATAAAGAGTAATTTTGCTTTTTAAATTCTTGAAACTGTACGAGTAATCGTGAAATGATAGTGAACTTTATCCGTGTCAACGGTTGCTTAATTTGTTGTTAGGTTCAACAATTGTCGATGAGTTATTTAGGACGCTGTACGCCGAGACATACGAAGTACAATATAGCGTCTACAACAAGTATTTACACGTCGTTTATTATAAGATTAACATACTAATTAATATTAGATTCAAGTCTATCGAATTTCGTATTATTTAATAATACTGGCTACAAAGATTTGATACTATGAAAATGAAATATAGGTCTTGATAAAAAAAAAAGTTTCGCTGGAAAATAAGGATTTTTTTAATAGTAAGGATTTAACCTGAAGCCAATAATTATTTTAGGGTCCCTCGGCTAAAACCAAATTTAAAAAAGTTTAATCTGGCTAAATCGATGTTTGTTAAACCAATAGGAAATTAATATTTACGTTCAGAGGTCCTTTGGTCGATCTGTCAGAATATGATGTTCACTTAAACGGTGAATATATTAACTTCGTGTTTAGTAATTAAAATGCGCATAGTGCGATGATAAGCGTTTTGGTAGGACCGTGCAGGAAGCGCATAAATCTTTCGATTTCTATGTATGGGACGATTGCAAAATCCTCTCATCAGACATACTTATGCACTGAATCACGATTTCATTCCATACTATTCTTCCGACTCGCACTAATGATCCAGTTCACGGCGGGCATGCTGCCAACTGGTTCGTTCTTATTCATCAATCCCTCGAAATTCCTGCCTTTTTTTCCTCTACTCAGCGTTCAATTATTAATTCCTCCGTCTTAATCATCCATTCAGCCTCTTTCCATCATAATAACTTTAATTTCTTTCTTTAATCGATCAATCGTGGACAATAAAATGATTTGTAAAATTCATAAGAACGTACTTCTTCTTTTCGATACTAATCATTTTTTTTTTTTCTTAAAAAGAAGTTAAGTAATAACGAAGGTACATAATCGAGGAATTTTGAAAAATCCTATATTCTTGATTCGACTAAAAACGACTGAAACTGATTGTTCATCGATTCCACAGCATTCGTGATACTTGTAAATGCTAAACAGCATTTTGGTTCACGCAGGCATCTACCACAGGAAAAATTGTCAGTTTCACGAACGTCCTACCCTCTCGAGCTTTGCCATTCCTTTGAGGCTCTTCGTTCGCCCCGATCGCTTCCTCTTTCCTTTTTCCTCTTTTTCACTCTTTTTCACTTTCCGTTTGTGTAGGTACGTCAACAACGCGGTAGGAAACTGGCCGTGGCAATGATCTGCCAGTGGCTTTTCACCATTTTCGTCTCTTTGCAACGCTTACTCCGAGATTAACTGTTTTTTATGCTTTAGAATATAGATAGAATGTATTTTTAATCTGTGTCGAATATTCATATCTGTTCAATATTATTCATTACAAAACCTTAACGAAGAAACGAGGGAGGAGGAAACGAAAGATAGAGATAAAAGGCAGATGGAACGATAGTAAGAAGAATTTAAATTGAAAAGCGGAAACCTATGATGCTACAAATATTATTTTCGAAATTTAGCTTAGAATGTACTACTATTTATTATATAATTTTATTACGGAATATCTATTTCTACTGTATCTGCATTATATTTATTCGTCTTATGGAATATTTATTTATTACACGTTTATATTTCATTAAATTGGAACTACTCCCCTAGCAATATGAAATGAAGAAATTTGTAAAACGTAAAATTGGAATTACAATTTTATCGGTTTCCTCCTCGTGTTTTTATTTCATTTTTCTGAACGAATACTAAATTTCCGTTTCACGTTACCCAATTTCGCGACGAACGTACAGGTGAAAAAGGAAGGCGGAGAATGGAAACGAAGAAACGAGATGAACGAGGAGCAGGAAGAGAGAAAAGAGACAGAGAGGGTGGAGAGAAGAATTAGCATTTTATTCGTGCCGCGACCGATCGATATTCGTGGGCAGGTTCGTCTTCGTTTTCTGCCGGTTGGAACCTTTGGAGCCGACACATTGTTCGCGAATTCAAGATGGCGTGCACCGACACCTCTGCCGCCGCCGCCACTGCCGCCAACAACGCACCCCTCTTCGTAACCCCCTCCGTTTCGTCGAAGCTAAATTGCATTAGGTCGACGAAAGGAGAGGGAGGAGAGAACCAGGGACGACGAGGGTAGGTATGAAGGTAGGTAGAGCGAGGAAGGAGGGTGTGTGTGAGCCAGGGTTGTAAAGAGGGAAAAGAGAGGAACCACGAGGGGATGGGTTGATGGCAGAAGACCGCTAATTATTTCACCTAGGATACCCGCTAGGGTGATCTTTCTACCTGCCAGCTGAAATCCGTGGATTGCGAATTATCATTGATTTTGGATTAAATCGTTTGGAAACCGGGGAATGTCTGGCTCGATCGAGGCGCGATTGCGATTTCATATCGAATTGTTGGCGCATAGAGCTTGAAAATCGATTCGTGCGATCGTTCGTTGCATGTTTTCAGCGAATTACTTTCAAAATATTACATATCAGGTTCGATAGATTTGTTCTCGGAGTGATTTCTTTATTTTTAATTTCATTTTATGTTGCTCTTTGTGTCTTGGTTTGTATCGTTTTGCTGTTTGATGTTGTTTCTTCGCGATCGTAGAAAAAATCTGGGAGATTCTTGTGATTTTTATAATTACACAGTGCTCAAAATAATTAGAAACGTGACATTTTGATTTACGTAACGGTTGTGAAGTTAATTTCTGTTCTATATGTATAATTTTTTATTTAGGGTATCTGCATATGCAATATAAATTTCTTCGCCGACATTAAGATTATTATTTTTAAAAGCGTAAAGTTCTTATGAAAGCGATGCAAGTTACATAATCTACACGTATCGTGTCGATAATGAATTCCCCGTAGGTGGAGTTCTTCCTGTGTAAAGGTCACTTCCTTCTGCAAACAAAAAGACGCGACCTATTCTTTATAAGCCACAGAGGTACTTCAAACGAGCACAAAGACGGTAAGATCATCAAAGAACATTAATAATAGAGGAAAGGAAAGTACTTCCTCTGGATCTTCCGTTCCCACTTTCCTTTTATAAACGTCCACCTTTTTCATTAACAATGAACATTTACTCATTTTAAAAGGAATAATTAATCTAAGTTAAGAAACTTCTCTACCTTGTAATTCTTCTTTTGCATTCATTTTTTTTTTTTTATCTAACTATATTATCATCTTTCCAATCTCTTATATTTACGACATTTCTTACTTAATTTTGATTCTATCTCCTGTGGTTTCTACTTTGTAAAATTTATCTACATTATTCCTTGTCGTAAGAATAGAATATTATCTTCCTTACCATACCAAGATTTATTAATTCCACGTCGAACGAAACGAATTAACAATTAACATATAGAATTCCAATGGATTGTACTTTTCAATGTTTCCGTAATAAATGAAACCGATTCCGTGAATTTAATTTGCAACCGTTTCGTTCGTTTCGATATCTTATACATGACCTCCATGAACGTTTCAACAAACGTTATAGTATTCTATGAGTCATTAAAAGTTCCTTTGATAAGATCATCGCTCGTATAGAAATACCCTCCTCTTTGCTTGTAGTTTCCACGGATCTTTGCTTGGCCGTGATAACGAAATTCTCGTTGGAACCTCCTTATTGATCAAACGCAAAACCCTGTCTGTTATTCAGCAACAACATCGAACCGGTCAAGTTTGATTGCTTTTCGCTACAAAATCTATTCCCTCAAACTCGATTCCATTATCATCGAAATATTCTATCTATAACGAATTTAATTTTCTCCTATCCTTAGAAATAAAAAAAGATATTGTATATTGTACATTGTTTCAGTCGATATCGGAGTTTTATTAACGATAAATAGATTACCTCTCAGAGAGAGCGAGAGAGAAAGAGAGAGAGAGTTTATTTTATATATCATAAACTGCATCATTCCGAGGTTAATAATCATTTTCCTTATCAATTTAATTTTAATGGCATCGTTAACTCTTTCCACCTACTTTACTACGTACTGATTATTGGACTTTAATTACACGCATTGTAAACTGCACCGTGTAAACCGTATGGTTACTATTAATTGGCAATTCAGTATCGTTCATCTGCGTGAAAATAAATGACGAGAAAAAAGAAAAGAAAAAAACAAACCCTAAATACACTGTAGATAATTACAATTAGAACGATACACGATGAAAATACGAATAAAAGAATCACGCTTCCATCTCAACAAAAAAGAGCATGAATCACGGCAAAAGTACTTGCATACTCGTAGCGTAGTTCAATTGCAAAACTAAAGAATCTAAAAACTATCGTTTTTGTAGTTGTAAAGTTACTCGTATCTAAATCCTCAATTTGCTCCACCTAAATTACTACGATGCACTTGAAGCAAATCAGTCAGCGCGATAATCGACGCGAGTCTCTAAGTATCCACTTGCCAGCGTCGTTACAGCCGTGTAATTTAACATATGGTCGTTCATATAACAACCGTGCAAACAGAGAAAGCTTTAGATTACACTTAACTCGTTGCAATGAAACATCCTAATTTGCCGTGCAACGAAATCGCATTTGCAGTGGAATCGCGTACACGTCGTCCCGTCAGAATAATTGATAAGGTGTGTAAAGTTGTTCGACGTCTGTACGACGCGACGTATAGAGGGGAGCGTCTCGACGCGGATGGTCGCGTGTTTCCTATTGGAACGCGGCTCAAGTGCATAGCGCCGCGGCTGATTTATATCGCACCACGTTCGACGAGCTTTTGATATCTTTGTGGCGGCGGGCCGGTATCGATCGAACGAATAGAGCGGTTGCACACGTGTACCGGCACCTGTGCCGACGCAACGTCTTCGTGACAGAACGCAATTCCGCTTTTTCGCTGTTTCAATTTATAGTTGTCGCGCTCGATCGATGCCAACGCGCCGCTTGAAGCCAACGTTACCGCTTGTCTATCAGTTTCTAATTGTTGGAATTTTCTTTTACGTAACAGACACGGACATTGTTTTCGAATCGCAACTACCGATTCTTTCGATATCGAGTAGTCGCACGAAGAGCGACTTATACAGAGCATCTTATTCGAAACTCTACGTTCAATCATCTCCTGAACTATTCGTTATCCTACAGAGAATGTTTCAAGGAGAATTTGCTTTCTTTCCTTTGAAGATGTTCGACGATGGCCACGCGTCTCCTTCGACAGTGTCCCCGAGAATTCTATGTGACAAAGGAAGATGAGAAGAGAAGGTAACTGGAAGGATGTGGATCGTGTCGTTTCTCGATCAATTATTTTTAATGGAAAGCTGACTTACACTGATCGGTTCTTAAACATTCTCGGTATCGAGCCATTTAAAAAATTCCCTGCCGGACAATTGCGACGTACGGTTTGGTGGATGGCCGCGAATCATTTCGCCGGAAGTTGCATCGCTGAAAAATGGATCGCGCGTCCGCGTGCAGCTTCTGGGCGCGAAAGAAAGACACAGGCGCGTTTCCATCGTGTATTGACTCGGGATAAATGGTTGTAGATAAATCGGCAAAAAGCAGTGGCAAAGAGTCGCGAGGACGTATCAAACTCTTTTTTAACCACCGAAGTGAAATGCAACGACGGCGGCCAGATTACGCTTGCAGCTGGAACACATTTCAAACATGGCGGTGCAACGCGCACACGCGCTCTCCGTTTCGATCAATACCCTACCAACATAGCACGTTGCTTAATGTCAGTTCTCAAACTCCTCCGTGGCTGTTCTGTGAGCGACGAGAAATTTATTCGGAATTTTATTCCCTTTATTTCAACCTCGAACCTGCGAGCAAATGTAGAAAAAGAATGATCTATCGGATTGCAGGATGTTCAACGATGTAAAAGATTTGTCCTTTTAAAGGAAACTTATGTTCTTTAGTTTTGTAATAGATTTTTAAATTGATCAATTTATACTCGTGTTTGTTCGTCTCGATGTATCACCTGGTACATAAAGTAACTATGTTTGGAATCTACTATTTTCTATATAGAAAAAGAGAAGTGGTTTAATCTTGTTGCGATCTTGGAATTTTTTATATCTCAATTTCGCTTTAATTTCAACCGAGAAAAGGACATTTAATATTTGAACAAGATGACTTTTAATTTCAACCGAGAAACAGACTTTTAACGTTTCACGTCATTAGCATACAATTGAAACGAGAAATCAGGAACATCGATAAGAATTCTTTTACATTTTCGTGAAATTTAAGAAATCTTTTAACGATAGGACATTACAATTCAGCCGAAATTGACCCGAAGTGCGCAAATTGTCATTTTTCAATATGATGCTATTAATATTTCTCCTATGTAACTTCGCAGAAAATAATGTAAAAGACATTCTCATATATCGATAAATTAACCATTTTTTTTTTCACAAATTCTCAATTTCGTGTAAGATACCAAATCTTCGAATTCAAAACGCAATGCCAAACATTATATTACATTATCTTTTTGTAAGAGTAAATAAGATTGTGTTTTTCCAAGAACGATACATTTTTATTTATTTCTTTATCTTTTCAGCGATTCCTTGATCTAACTTTCTTGTTACTAGGAATATCCTACTATGTTAATTTCGTTAGATCTCTTACTTTTTTACCAGCACGGTCTCTTTGACTATAAGAAGAGATTTTTTCTCGGTACATAGTATGTTTTATATCGGCAATAAGGCGATAAAATAGAGGAGAAATATCCTCGCGATAGAAGAGATTGTTTATGAACGGATTTTATGGCTGGTAGAATTGTCTACTGCATTTTACGAGCCTTAAACAGCACGCGAGGTAGAAGAATCGAATAGAAGAAACGTTCTGTCTATTTTACTTCGTATGTATAATGAATTTACGATTAATTAATTTCTTGCAGTAATCAACTCGTAACTTTCACGTCGCGTTACTAAAAAATATGAGAACGATAAAATATTCAAGAGAGATTTTGTAGATTATATTGTAAAGACGTAGAAATATCGAATAATAAATAAAATCGTAAATGTATTTTTCGTAGAATTTCTATAATTTCGCTTGTCGTTCGAGAAATTAATTAATTCTTTCACCCTAGAATATCTGGAATAGTCGATATGATTCATTTTAATTAGCCTAATCGCAATTCTTGATCGTTATCATTACCAAATTTTTTATCAAATTTCTCGTTCGCATTTTTCATATATTCAAATTTGCACAGGCGTGCGTATATTTCAGCGATTTATTCGCGAAATTAGCTTCCGCCTGACTATGTTTGTACTCTGATTCAGAGAGAAGGTGGGAAAATTCGTGCGAGCCCCGTTCAAGACAATCAAATTTCCTCGTATTAGCCAACTTTGCGCGACCACCGCGGTTTTGTTTAAAAAGCGCGGCTGTTCACGCATCTGCAAAGCAAACATAACGTCGAGCGTTCGGCTCGACCACGCGCTATTTTTCCCTTCTCGTACAGCCACGATTTTCCCGCCGTTCTCCATCTCGAGTCGAGTAAGTTCGTGTATTTCGAGTTTTGCTTTTATAAAACAAAGGGAAAAGGCTAACGGAAAATAGATCGCGCGTATACCAATGACTAGACCGCGAAATTTTATGTGATTTTCTATTTTCATTAACACATAATATGGAAATGGAACTATAGAAAGATTTATTTCCTCGAATTTATTAAGGGAAAGAGTAGCAGTTCTGCTTTGAATATCTTTCATACTTTACTTTCAAATTTTCATTTATCAAGAAGATACGCTCTCTTCGTGCGAACAAAAGATACGATCGAAGTAAAAGTTAACGTCGACGATAAACAAAGAACTGTATGAAGAGATAAACGTATCGACGAACGACCGATCTCAAAGGGTTTTCTGGAATTTCCAAGGGCGAGCAACGAGCGTGTGTTTCGAGTGGTGGCAAACACGAGGCCGTTTACTCGTGCGTTACCACGTTTCTAGAATTAGAAACGTGACGGGTAAGTGGCGAGCCGAGTGTGCACGAAAAACACGAGTGCTGGTCGAAAAGAAACAGAGAGAAAAGGAATGGAAAGGGAAAAAGTAAGAGAAGTAAGAAAAAAAAATTGAAATAAAAAAAGGAGAAAGAAAAGAAAAGGAGAGAAAGATGAAAGAAACCAAAAGAAAAGACGTATAGAAAAAAGAACACGCAGATACGCTGGAAATGGGATTCACGATGAACGTGGCTTAAATGTGCGACATTATGCTGGAAATGCATATCAGCCACCTCCTCTCTTTGAAATCTCGCTCAAAAAAGAGTATCGCAAGCAGGGCGAAAGAAATCATCCATTTGCACGGTCCGTGTCGCGTTTTATCGTTTTATTTTTCCAGCGTTCATCGTCCTCCGGTGTATCACGTGCAAGCCAAACTCGGTTCTCCATCTTTTTAAGTATTTGCCTTACGGGAATCTAATAAGAAGTAGGCGTAGCGATGTTGTTCGATGTATCAACGAAATATCAAATTGTTCAGTTGGTTTAAAATTCTCTCACGATATTTGCAACAAACTCCATTATCTCTGTAAAATGAAATAATTCAAGACAAGTACACTTACCCTAGTTGTACCTTTGCCTCGACCCCTCCCTCTCTCTCTGAACGCACCCTCGCCTGTTTGCAGGTGGTACAGATGCTGAAACAAGATGAAAACTTTCATTAGAGCAAATCACCATGTACATTTGCTAGCGATATTAACGACAAGAGTAAGAAACTCGGGTCGTCAATCTCGCCAACACTATAATTTCTATGTGTTCAGAGATCTATTGTTTTACGTATCGTTCCATTTCTTCCAAAGTATATCATATTTTATATATACAGAGTCTAAATTGAAATTGACTTGTCTTTGTGAATTTTTTGAGAAAATGACACGACTCAAATAAAACCGATCTGCCTTTAATTAACGCTCAATTTTATAATTGTAGAAATTTCTGGTTAAAACGTGACTCGCTGTTGGTTAACGAATTAAACGCACGCAGGCGCGCGCGCGCGCACTTCCGATCGTGAATCGCATTACGATTGATTTAAGCTTATAATATAAATATGCATATGTGTATATATTAAAACCGCGAGATCTCGCGTGCTCTCGGATCGTTATCGTTCCGACGATGTACTATCGTAAAATCAAGGCAACCGTATCACCTCAATTGACCTCGTTAAGTCCAATAGACGCGCCAATAAAAGTATAACCTTCCAGGGCCAGCGGTATTAGATTAGATTCCCGACGACAAAACGTTTTAGATTATTCCGGGGCGAAAGATGGTTGGAGATGGTCGCCCGCGGGCCCGATAGACGTTCGATCGGCTCGATGGGAATTAACGAGACATGACCGGAGATAATTGGAACAGGGAGATTGGTCCGCGGTTCGACGATGGTGAAAATTCATCGCCGTTTACGCCAGTGACGAGGGTAAAATCTGGTTCTCCATTTTCGTTACGTCCTCTTTCCTTGTTATCTCTGCCTTTTTTTATTTCGTTGTTTTCGTCATTTTTATCGCCAGCCATTGTTTCGTAACTTTTGTTCATCGACGTCGTTATCATTCGCCATTCGTTGCTCATTGGCTTTGCTTATCGCGTTTGTCTTTTGTTTCTTGACCTCTCACATTTGTCTATTTTTAGCTTTGCCTGCAGTTTTGTTGACAGAAGGTTAATTGGAAGGGCGATATTATTTTTTATACATAGCTATTTTCTTTCCTTGTCTGTTATTCTTTTCTGGTATGTCAAGAGAAAAAATAACCAGCGAAATGGCGGGTCTCGGAAGGTATTGCTGTGTCTCCTGGGAATGGTTTAGCTTCCGGTCTGAGCAAGAGCGGATACTGTTACGCGATCGGTAAAATATCAAGCAAAGTGTTATTTGAAGAGCTTATTGTTAATGCATGCTTGCAAGCAGGTAAGACGTGAATAAATGTCAGTGTAAAGATATAAAAAAGAAAGAGAAATTATAGTTCTTTCGATGTTTTTAAATTAAACGAAACGATCGATTCTTGTCGACAGCCGCTCAGTGCAGAGACCTGCGTTACCACCCGGAATGAAGAATCGCTACCTTCGAAGCACAATCGTAGATGGCGCGTACGGTAGCTGTTGGAGCTGTTACACATTTTTAGTCGACGTACCGCGGGAAAATTTCCTAACTATAAGTTTACGAGAACCGAGTCCTGCGTTAATAATCGAATAAAAGACGAATGACAGATCAAGGAAATAACATAAATCAAATCATTTTTTTGAGAACTATGTCTCGAATTACTGTTATTCCCTTTTAAGTACTGGAAAACGTACGCGAAATGAAAATAGAAACATCTCACATTCAAATACAGAAAATAGTACATAAATCGCACAAGACCGTGTTTCTACTCGTTTTCGTACCAACGTTTCCGCGAAGTTGCTTAGAAATGACCAACTTTATCGTTTAATCCCTACAATCGTTCGACTAAAATTTCTCCACTAAAATTGCTAGCAGCCTCGCCAGTAGATCTAATGAACCTACTAAAACTGGAAAACGAAATTACGTACACGCAGCTAAACCAGATAAGATCTCGAAAACCATTTCCTCGGGACTACTACCATCTCGCTAGGATATCACGCGATCTTCTTCAGGTACACGCTGATTCCTCTTCAAATAGGTTCGCGATCAGAATCTTGGTGAAACCTCCCCGGATCGGTTGATGAACGGGGAGGGGACGGGGGAGGGAAGGAGCTCGATGGAATAAAAGAAGGAAGGAAAAAGACAAGCGCCGTGGAGTAGGTGGGACTCGGTCCGAGTAGGTGGTGGTCGGTGCTTGTAAGGTACACACTCGAAGAGCAAGCGGATCCCCGCCGCGCGAGTGAACATCGAGGTCCGAGGCAGGCGGAAAACGTCCCCTTCGCGCGGCACACGCGTCGACGATTATGGTCTAATTCCCTTGTACGCGCATTCCCACCAACCTACCTAGCTTACCTACCAACCTACCTGGCTGCCTCGCATCACAGAACCGTCTTGGTGAGCGAACGAGGAAAAGCGTAGTTGTCGGTGCATTCGATAAGCGTACGCTCGAAAGACAGGGGTGTGTCCCCTTAATTCCATATCTCTCGTTCTCTCCCTTTCACCCTGGCTCTCTTTCTTCCCTTTCTGCCTACCTCTCCTCTCTTCTCATCATCTCCAGCTGAATATCTACTTTTCACCCTGTTTCTTTCTCTCTCCTTCGTAACCCCCTATCAGCCTCCTCTCTCCATGAACCTCCCTTTCGCTCTCTTGCTCTGCCAGCTCCCTTCGATTCGTCGCTTTCTTCGCTCGCCATCCGTTTTTCCTCTTTCTCCTCTTCACCATCGAGCAACCGCTCCCCGCGCCTCGGCTCGTTGCACCTTCCAACCCCTCTGCTCTCTCGCGTAAATATCGCGGTTTCTCGGTAAACAGGAGAACGCAGCGGGCAAACGAGGGACACAACGCGGCGGGAACGCGTACAGAGTAACATATACGTGTAATACGTGCGTCTGTATACAGGGTGTTTCAAATGGTTTATGCCAAACTTTATCGGTATGTTGGTACAGATATATAATGCAGTGAGGAACGTTAGTCACGTAAAACATTTTTTAATTTTTGTGCAAATTTTGCAATAAGATTATGATTTCTGCGTCTGATTTCTGGTTTCGTACTGCTTTTTCCTTCCTCGGTTTTCGTCCTCTGCTTTGTCGGTAACAGACATTTAATGGAATGTTTTAATACGTACGATAGTGCGATATCATGAACGATATCTCGAGAATTTTGAGGGAGAAGAGAAATAGAAATTTGGTTAACACAAGAATTTTAAAGATGCTTCTGCATGAAAAATCGAATATGTCACTTATCGTATGCTTCTCTTATGAGATTATTATTATTGTTTATATCGTATATTATTATTCATATGAAACAATTTATAGAATATACCAACTGACAAGTAATGTTCTTAAAATGATAGAAACGATGAAACAGACAGACATTTAAAACCAAATAGGAAAGATAATTATTTATTAATTACGTCGATCGACCGTGTAACGAATTTTAAAGCTGCTCCTCTGTAAAGAAAAAAACTCAATTTGCATAAACGTACGCAGTTTACTAATTGTTATATCTTTATCAACATTGTTAACATCCGTTTATATTATTGGATCATACACGGAAAATAATGACAAAGTTTGGCTGTTAAATTGTGGAACACCCTGTATATGTATATAAACGCAAGGAGATGCGTGCACGCACACGGTTGCGAATATCTGCTCGTGCACGCGTGCAACGGGACGTTCCTTCAATATGTTCGTACACGGATGAGACCGCGGAACGGATGCTGGTGGAACAGAGAGGGATAGAGGAAGAAGGGTAAAAGCAATGGCAAGAGGGAATAGAGAGAGGGGTGAGACTAAAAGGGGGTGGAAAGAGTAAGGGAAGCAAGGCAAATGTCAATATCGACGATGCATCGTCAAGAGAGGACGCACTTGGGGCGGGAATGAGGGCGTAATTAATCGTCCAAGCAAAGAAATTCTCTCTTTGTCCTGTCCCCGACCCGCGTAACTACCTTCCTACCTCCTGCACTCCCCTCCCCCCCCCGTCGCGGTAGTGTCACGCGGCGAATTTTCCGCGTGCTTGGTCTTGTTTCGAATGACATTTTAAATACCGGATTCCTTCGAGCAATTTTTTAATATCGACGAATATGGGAAGAGGATCTAGTTGAATTTCAGTTAGATCATTTAATTTCATTTAATTTTGCATTGTATTACGTGAGAAATCCCATTTCATCGATGGCCTGTATGAGAGTAAGTTTGAGTCGAAGACAGACGGTTCGAGCCAATGGAGAATGAGAATGTACAGACGTTCGTACTGTGTGTAAACGTTTGGATCGTAATTTTCCTTCGTATCATGCTGTTGAAACGCCATTGAGATTAGGAATCTTTTGTAGAGTAATTTCGAGCCATCAAGATCGCACCAAATTAAATAAATTAAATAAATAAATGAAAATAAAAATAAAAATAAATTAAATAAAGTTAAACGTAGAAAAATAAAAAATCGGTAAGATGATAAATAATTGTCACAATGACTCTTTATAAAAATATTTTTAAAAAAGTCGATATTTTGAATCAAACGTAACGAGTCAAATCCGGTATAATTTATTTACTCACTTTCATATTACGTAACATGTTTGTCGTACATTTTTCCACGTAATTTTATGTTCACCCTGTGTTGTACACTTTTTATCAGTTTACCGATATCAGTGCTAATTTTTCAGTTTACATTTGGTAACGACTTAACGAGCCCTTCAAGAGAAGGGTCGACCCTTTGTACATTTAATCCCCTTATTTTTTAATCGAATATTACGAAGAATAAACGATTTTATTAACCGATATTTATCGAACATATCCAACAAGATCTCTCGCTCCGTTCTCTTGTCCCACGTTTCAAGTTCGGTTGGATGCTTTCTTTGGAAGTTTAACGGGATGGATGCACGAGAAAGCACGTGTTTGACAGCGTTATAATTAGCTTATTAGTCTTACGAGATGAATGCATTAGGTATTGTACCGTAATATCAGTGGAGATAAGTTGTAATTTTAATAAATCACGTCATTCTCGCGTTATCGGTAACGTCAACTTTTGCAATAGGAAAATATGGCTGTGAAATAATTTTCTCACTCGATTTTAGTAACCTTCCGAATCGAAAGAAATTTCGAATAATTATCGATCGACTTTTCAGATCGAAGCAAGAAATTGCAATTAGTAATAATTCTTTTCTCCGAAAGCAAATAGAATGCCAATTAAATATAGAGATTCACGCATTTCTTCCAATATTTCGAATCTAGCAATCGTTTGCTAATCGTTCGTTTAAAATCTACTCGATTAAAATTAATTACATCTTAGAAATTTGTCATTCATTGCCTAGAAAAATGTTTGAATAAGAAACGATTCGTTGGAAAAGTTAAACGTTCTCAGACAGAAGGAACAGACCTAACATATTTTTTAATGATTAATAATAAAGAAAGAATCGACGAAGGGACAAGGGTGCTTGATAATTATCTGCACTCTAGATCAGTAATTAGAAGCACGTACCTTGCAGACAACTGTCATCGATTTCGTGATAAGCTAATTAAAACATCTGATAAATACGTACGTTTCGTTACATCTCCACTCGACAGATGTACGACGATTCTCGATAAGAAACACGAGTCTTCGTACTTGGGTCTTTTTATTTTACAATTCTTCTTCTCGATCCTCTTACCGAGGTTTGCTCTCTTGGAACTTGGAACAAGATGCTTCGTGGTCCAAATAATTCTCAAGGGTTGCAGCTCCGGTTCTCTATGTTTTAAGTAGAAATCTCGTCCCACGACGCAGAAAAATGAGTATATACTTTTAAGTTTTCAAACAACGAAGAAAGGGGAAGCAGCACGGTGGCAGCCGGTCCTTGTATTTGTCTAAAGTCCCAACGACGCCGAACATTTGCCCAGGAAGATGGTATTATAACCAAACACGGGCCTGTTCAGATGAAATGATTAGTGTCGGGACATCTGCTTCTGTTGACAGTAAACGTTGCGAGGAAATAGTAGTAAATTCTCAGATTCCTTTCTGTTTTAAAACGATACCGATCTTCCAATCTATGTAATATGTTTTTCTTTTGTGTGTTTCCTTCTTGCTCTTTATTCCCCTTTCTTGCCCTCTGTCGTCGTTAAAACTGTGCTTCGAGTTTCTTTAAAATTGCGATCAAATTCTCGGAGATTATATTTTATCTTGTCGTGCCTCGAGAGGATTAATTATGTAGTTGGGTTCTTTATCTTTGCTTATTTTGCGTGGAAAATTATAAAGTTTCTTTTTGAAATATGCTTTATATTTCTTTATATCATCCCTTGTGCTGTGTGTTCTTTTCTCTCTTTTGTACCTTCATATTCATTTACACCGAAATGGTGGTTAGCCTATTTTTGTAGAAATTTAACCCTAACAGGTAAATTGGATGGTCGATCGTCCGAGCAAAATTCCACCCTTAAATTTTTCGAATACTTGAAAAAGAATTTAGACATTTATTAAACGGAGTTTTCCAAATATTTCATCCGATTTAATGTCGAAATCTCGAATAGTAAAATGTTAAACCAACACGTATGTCAATAATTATATTACGTTAACAATCTTTAAATTTTCGAATTACCCTGTAGCATCACCGCGTAATCTAAAGCATCATGAGACTTTCGCGAAAGAATTCTCTGATATTGCATTGTATCCTCAAGAGAAAGAACAAATCTCTCGTCTTTCTTCTCCACTATTTACTTTATTTCACATTTTTACCCAATTAAACGGAATAATCTGCGAAGCAGACCGCGCGAAAAGATACAGAAAAGAAAGAGGAGTGAAATTAAAAAGGAAACGAGACAAACAAGGGAGAGCAAAATCAGACAATAACGGTGAAAACAAAAATAATCAGAGAGGATGGGACGAAGGGTACAGAACGGGAGCGGAATTCCGGATTTCCGTGACTGGTCCTTCGGCTAATGAAAGAATTCGACATCGAGATCTCTCTCCGCGCGTCCCTTTGTCTGCTCTTTTCATTCTCTTCGCCGGTGCTCGCGTTCACGCGGCCGATTCTGTGAAAGTGTCGCGCACAGTCGAGGGTGTTCGCGATAAAAATGTTGAATGCGTCGCGACGCGTTCCCCAAAACGTTCGTTTCAATGGCATAGCGTGCATATGTATATGCGTCGTGGAAACACGTTCCACGCAAAGCGACTGAAAATTCGTCCGAGAATTACGCGGCTGCTGACTTCGAAACGTCATCTCCCTTCCATGTCTCTGTACTCGCTCGTCATTGTTTCGCGACGCGGCTGAAATTTTTATCGTCATTTCGCACACAGCAAGTTGTACCGATAATCTACGAGTAGATCGCGGATTTCTATGCGAACGCGTACTTTTACGAACACGATTAAATAATTGGTATTCGAGCAGAAATTTCCTATCCGCTAAACGTTACAGGAATTACTATTATATTTTGATATTCGTATTTTCGATACATTTGCGTATTTCGCGTATTCTATGCGTTTCTGTACTTTCAAATCTTCCGTAGATACATAAAGATAAATGTCGTTTATTTAGGAGAAATTTCTGGAAACGTGTGAAGCTTTCTTGAGTATTCTACCAGCAAATATTTATACTAACTCATCTTCTATTAATTTAATTTTAAAAATCTCACAAACATTCTTTTCCGTTGCTCCTTAATTATAAATTTTGGTATTGCATCGCGTGAAAATTCAATTTCTTCAAGTCAGGTTGTCAACAACTAACGATAAAACAATTTATAGTGGTTGGTATCGACTCATCGAATTAAAAGTTTGTAGATAGGAAGGAAACATTTCATATGCAGGAACCTAGGCGTTTAATATTCCCATAAATTATCTATAAGCTGGCTTGAAACGTAATGGAAAACGGAAGCATGGGATGGAAATGAACGAGAAAAAAGATTGTCGAAATTCCCGCGATAGTTAAAAACGTCCGCTTTCTCGGTCAGCTGACTTTAATTTCGTCAAAGCGTATCCAGCGGGCGACAGATGGTCGGCGCGCCGTTCGAAAGAGCCGTTGCACCCATTAGAAGTGCGACGGTTAAAAATGGTAGGTACGTCCGAAGGACAGGTTATCGAGCGTACCATGTGCACTCTTCGCCTGCAACCGCGTGTGCATTCTCTCTTTCTGTTTCCCGGCGCACTTTCGCGCGGATGCCACTGATAGTTTCTCGACACGATGATCTGCGTTTTAGCCTTTTCTCTTTCGTGCATTTATCTTCCTGTAAATTGATTTTCCTTCCTCTTTTATATCGTGCAGTTGGAAATTTTAGTGTGAGATTATGTGCGAGTGGTGAAGCAGAATTTTTCTTTAATTAGTCGAATTAATCACGATCAATTCTTATGGAAAATTAATGTAAGTAACAGTTGGTTAATTAAAACAAGTTTTGCGTTTTGAACATCGTTTCACGTATTTATTTATTGCGTCTATGTATTATTTATGTAACTCTGCTGATACAACTAGTGTATTTTAGCTTACGTATGTTGTAACAAAATGATTTAGATGGTCGGAACGTGTTCCATGAAATGGATGACGTACTGGAACAAATTTTAAGGTAGAAATATTTCTTATGAAAAATAAATCCAATTCAGGGATGGATTGCTGTGTTTTAGCAGCAGCGTATATTTTAAGTTCTTATGGCACTTGTGTTGTTTTCCACTATTTTTGATTAAATATATTTAGTTAGACAGTTTTGAACGCAATAATGTTCTACTTGTTTAGTCAAACATGATCCATTGTTATTCTTACTTATTTTTTATGCAATTCTTACATATTTTTACACACTTCCGATACAATCGTCTTCTGCCGTTTCGAAATAATTTTCATTGAAACGTGAAATTGAACCGATGAGATTAAATTCTGTTCCGATCTTCCAATTTCTCAAGGATTTAGATGAAACGTTATGATTGTATTACGATAATTTTTTCCCCGCCGGATCGATTTGAATTCGCGGCAGTTTAAATCGGCATGGCCCGCAATAAACACGGAATATTGATCGCGGTAAATACGAAATACGCGGAAATGCGAGGACGTAAGCGAACACGCGATCAGTTGCTATGGAATTGTTATTTCATCGGTATTGAGAAGAAAAACGTAGAACCTTTACGAACAGATCGCTTTCTTACTTTGAATGCGTTTTACCTGCGACTATTCGCTACGAAAAAAAAAAAAAAAAAAAATTCATATCCACATAAAAAGATCCACATCTCACAATACATCATACAAAAATGCTTCTTATCAATCTAAACGAAAATACCAACGGAATTGGTCAAAAGTTTCGGATCATCACCAATAATTAAATTAAATTATATTATAACTCGATAATGAAATTACCCTGTAACTTTAAAATTAAAAAGAAAAATCAGTTTCGAGTACGGCTCCTTCAGACAATCGAGAAATATATCCGAATTGCTATCGACATTTTAAAATGGAAAGAGATAAACGAAGTTATTAGGTTATTCGAAAAGTGTCTTTCTTTTACAGACACGTCTTTTACAACGACGCATCTTCATACAAGCATGAAACTTAATCTGTCGAACGTTTTAATCTTTATCTTGAGAGAACAAAATGGATCATACGTAATTCGATAAAATAATATAAAAAGAAAAATATTGTGCGTCCATTATTTCCTTATAGAACGAAAGAAACTTTTCGGACGACCTAATACTATCGATCTTCAGCGTGAAACGCACAAAATACCTTCCGGATTAACTTATACACGTAAGTAATATAAGTTAAGGACAAGATATATATATAAGACACTGTTGGATCATCGAATTCAGTTCCCCGATAGATCGAGAGGGCTGCGCGAAACGTAATAATCGGATGGGAAACATGGCCAATGGGGAATCCCGTTTTCTCCGAGGAGACTTAAGCCGATCGGCCATTTCGTTGGAATCGAAACGCTTGGCCGTGAGTGAAGAAATAATAATAATCTGCAATTACTTCCGCGTCGCCGGTCGAAATCGATGACTTTGGAGGGCGTAACGTGCGTGCGCCATCATGGGGTGGTGGCGGAAGAATTAAAGACTATGCGTATAAGTTCGATGGAAACGACTGTTTAAGAAAATTGAACGGCGGTGAGGGAGGATTTTTGTGGTTAGTTTGAGGAAGATGAATGAAAGGGAACGTGAAAGTGAGAAAAGCTATAGACAGTGAAGATGAGGTGGTTGGGCGAGTTTTGAACGTACAGTGACGTGAGCGAGCAATTCTGGATAGAAGATTGATAAATTATAATTTTGTTTATTAATGGATTTTGGGTTATGCTCCAATTAATATTTATAGATGTGGACGCTATTTTTTCTACAAAACGTATATAAAATTTTTTACTGGAATATAGTCAAAACTCTGATATTACAGTTCGATTTTTTAACGCACTTATAAACAAGAATCCTACTGCAAGAAATAAATCTCACATGCATTTTGTAAAAACTAATTTCACGTCTAAATTCATTAAAGTACTATCAATATAATATATAATTCATACGCGAAAGGATCTCTTAAAAATTCGACGTCTGATTTAGAATTCCTATCGAAACGTGACAATTACGGTGGCGTAAAAATATTTCTCTCGCAGTTCTAATTATATCAAAGTGTTTCGCTGGCAGCTCTGTTGGATATTTCCAACAAACGCACGTTAATATACCGATATTGTAATTTGATTACAGTTTAAATAAGATAACGCGTTTCAGATGAATTTTAAACAGCTTTGAAAAATAAGTATATAGGCTGCGTAACGTGTTCAGCGGCTTTAACGAGTTGCAACTACATCGTGGCACGCCAATTGCAGCTATGTTGTTGTGGAGCCAGTCCGTGTGAACGCATCGTAAATGCGTCGCAAAGCAGCAGTTGCAGTTAGAGCGCGATCAATTCGACGCTGTGCCACAGGGTTGCAGCTGCATCATAAACGCTATTGTTGCAATTCGACAACGATCTTTACTTCCGCAACAATCTAAGTGTATCCGCGTTGTACAATTTCAATTAACTCTTTGTCTAATTTAATCATTCGAAGCCTTTCGATCGGAACGATCTACAGAATTATTAGAAGTAAGTTTAGGAACGAAGAAACCACCTTCAGATGGTCGAAGCTAACGTTTCAACATTTTTATAGAAATTCTTATTATCGTAGAATCCATCGATTCTACGTATTTGAAAATTATTTAAATAATAGAATTATTCAAATTCAAGAAATCTTTTATTCGCAGTTCACCCTTTCGGAAGAGTTAGAAATTTAAATCCATGTTCGTTAATTATGAATTACAAGAAAAAAATGAAACTACATTTTTTCTGAAGACACTTCCGATATATTTTCTAATAAACAATTTGTATAGGAATTCTTGAAACTCCAGAGATCTACACAAAATTTTACATATTTAAAAATTATGCTAAAATATTTCTTATTCACAAACTTTCCTTTTAAACGATACAAAGTGAAATATGACCCGTGTCCAGGTGTATAAACGTTCCCGGGAATAATCTATAACGTAACGGACCTTAATAACGATATTTGATGAAAAATCCACGAAGAAAGTAATGTTTCGCGGTTGGTTTTCCACGAAAGGATCGTTCCCCGGTGCGCTTTGCATGCGCGGATCGTGTGGACGCGCATCACGTCAACGGTAACGGCTTTAATAATTATTTTTACAACGTTTCCGAGTATACGGCGACCTTAGGTCCGTCTCGCTTGGCCGGTTTGCAGCTGCCTTTCTATACAACCCCGTGACACCGTGTACTAGGGTGCCTCATACACGAACCGGCGCAGCACGCCGATTCACGCACTAAGAGCCTGAAATTGCAGCTACGCTCTCGAGACAGGCAGGATATACCATTTTTCCAACAAACTTTTATCTTTCTCTCTCTTTCTTTCAACAAAATTTTACCTTTTCTCTCTTTACACTTTCTCTTTTATTCATTTACTCGAAACTTTCACTTGATCGAAATTTACACGCTGTTCTTCTTTCCCCTTTCATCCTGTAATACGTTTATTGCTTGTCGTTTTGATAAATTTCTTGATATATTGCATATGCTGTCGTAAGCATACAAATTTGTAGTTTTTTGTCGTTCCAACGAATCGACGCGTTAAATCGAATCGATACTGTTGCGAATGTAACGTAATACGAAGCAAACGAGAAAGCCACGAACGAAACAACACGACCACGACGTAAAGAAGAAGCAATGCGATGAACTTTTTCATTAATTATCCATTTTGTTCGTATAAGGATCAATCAGGGATAATTTCCAATTGGAAATCTCTTAAATTGCTGTTGTATAAATCGAAACGTTCATAGCTTCTCTCTCGACCGATCATCTCTTTCTCTCTCTCTGTTTCTTCTCTTCTATCTTCTTTTTTCTTCAGCCTCAAATTGTAATACACGAATCTTAACAATTTCCATTTCCAACTTTTCCATATTATAGCTATATCATCGAACAAACTCAACTAAAATGTTATCGATCCGAAGCTTATCATTGGCAGAGGGAAAAGCAAGAAGATTCGCAGAAGATCTTCTTCCACGTGAACGAAGTTCCTTCTACTTGGTCTTCTCCTTGTACGGGGATGGTTTGCATAAATTTCCATGGAATTCGAAGACATCATCAGGGATCGATTGGCAATCTGGTAGGTTTGGTCTTAGATCGCGCGGTTATCGCGTTCAATCTGTGGTTTTCAACGAATCGCTTGGTAATTCAGCGAAATACTGCGAGGCTAGGGGAGCCGTCAAGTTGAAAAGGTTCTGTCTGTTTACGGAGTGGATTAATAAGCGGTCGGATATGTAACAAGCCCTCCTCGACCTTCCAACCTTGTTCATGGGAAAACGAGCGGCCCAGATAGCTGCCCATTGTAGGCAACTCCTGAGAAAACTGAACTGGTTGTAAGAGCTCATAGAAATATGATTAATAAAGCGAACGAGAAAATTGCCACCAGCTTTATGACGTTTCTGTTCAGTTTGAATCGAGGGAAACCTGGTCGAATGGATTCGATGGATAACAATATATTTTATCGAACATGGTGTTGAATATTATTAATATTATTGAATATTATTTTGGCGAACAAAATTCTATGCAACGTATTCTTATGCAATTTATTTCATTTGTTATATAGCGTTATGTAATTGAAACATTGACTAATAACGAATAATAACAACTATATATACCTCCACCCCTTTCCTGTAATTTTTTCTCACCTAACTTTCTATAGTATCAAAGAGCCGAGAAATTAAGATACGTCGTTCCCTAATACCTCTGCTGTATCTCTCGTTGCTAGCTTTTATTTTTCAAACACCAACTAACTTTCACTCTGCACCGACCATAAAATCAGTATGGTAACGGTACCGACGATTCAATTTTGCAAAAAATTGACTTCTGGTTCCTCTTGTACGATAATTTACTAACTAATAATACTAGTTAGTAAAGATAGACAAGCGACGAGTAGTAGCTTCCAGACTTCTTTTACGACCTCACTCCAATTTTACGCCTTTCTTTTATGTCTCTTTGCGATTTTTGTAAAATTTCATTTGCTTTATTACGGGCCGATATTTCTATCAATTAAGTAAGAAAGCTAATTGGTACGATTAATTTGTAACTTTCGTTTTACAAAATTTCACTATCATAGGTACTAGTTTAACTGTGCAGAAAAATTCCGATACTCATCTTCTACTACGATGATGATTGAACATTACGACGATGGTTGGTTTTCATCTTCTACTCTATTCTAATATCTAATCTAATATCAAAACAATCCTTTCACGGATCGATTCTTATTTCTCCGGCTTGATAACGTTTCATCCCGAATACGGACGATACGACGATATAATTCACGCGGTTTGATCTTCTATCTTGATTTCCAGCAACGTACGCGCCATTTTTACGCTGTTGGGTGGAAACGACGCGACGGAAGCATCGCGCGACGCTGCGCTCCGAGCAGGTGTAACTGATGGATGTAACGTGCTTTTAAAACAGCAGGGGAATACTTAATACGTGTTTTTCTGCACCAGGTATTATAGCAAAGCACGTATCCACCGTCTGTGTAATTTCTTTATTCGAATGATCGTTCAGAACGCTTCTGGGAGAGAGAAAGCAATAATCGAGTACTCTCGAGAATTAGAAGAACATCATTTGCATGATATCGATGGTCGAAGATTATCGTTCGCGGGAGAAAGAAATGATTAAATAATGAATTTTCTCCTAGTTTATGAACATAGTTTTAGTTTTGTAGAATCGTTTCAAGTTATCGTAATCTTAAAGTACGCGAATTATTAGAGAATCGTATTAGGTTGTCCGGAAAGTGTCTTTCTTTCGCAAACGTGTTTTTTACAACGATGCAGCTTCATACAAACGTGAAACATGAAATGTCGCGGTGTTTATCTCAACGGAACAAAATGGATCGTACGTAATTCGACAAAATAATATAAAACAAAAAACGTGCGTCTATTATTTCCTCATAAAATGAAAGAAACAAACGCTCGTGAAAGAGATGGTCTTCTCCAGATTATGTTTTTGCAATACTATATTACATGTTGTATTATGTGCGCTCTATTTTTTGATTAGAAGCTTAACGCGTTATTTGGTTAATGATTAAATATATAATTTTCAAGGAATATTTGCAAAAAATGATGAATGTTTCGCTTTGAAATATTCAATTGGAGTATAGGTTGCGCAACAGGGATGTGAAGAAAAAGCAGGGGTAAATTCAAAGGGTTATTTATTACCGCACGATAAATAGCGTTTATTACGAAATTCCTTTGGTTACTGCAGCATTTTCCTTTTCATTACAATTTTACGTAATATCACCGTTCTCATTAGGAATTTACGTAACCCTGCCGATCGATATATTTCATTCATCTAATTTTAAACGCTCTGCAACAACCTTCACCCAATCTATTATTGCCTCAACTTCGAACTACTCGTCGTCGTTATCCCCCTCGTTTCCATCTTTCGATAAAAAACATCGGAACCTCCCAATCTGCATGTACCGCCTCTTCAAATTTTATAAAACATTTCCTTCTTCGACATGTCTCAAATTTCTAATAATAAGTGCCTTCATATCGTTAGGAATAACCAAGTATGTGTCTAATCAATTTTTCTTGGAAAATTAATATTTTCCAATAACTTTTAAAATGGAAGATAAGATTGTAGTAATCATATTTATGAAGGCTAAATTTAAGTAATTTGTTCGATTCGAATATGATATTGATTCTAAATTTCTTTCATTCGCTTCTACTCTTCTATTCTCAATAGGTTACGCGAAGAGTGCAATGCAAATCGAAACTCCTAATGCGATAAAAATCCACGTTTTCCAAATTAATTGTTTCAATTAATAATATTCGCTACATAGAATTTCTCTCTATCCTCTATCGTTAAATATTTTACACTTCTCTTCTAACAGTAAAACTATCGACGATTAAGGTATAAGACTGATACGAACCAAAGAAATTAGAATGCAGTTGCAATCCGATATTCACCGCAAAAAAAGCAATCTTCTATATAAGCATGTAGCAGAAGATCATACAATTTTCCGAAAAGCGTAATTGCAAATTTATCCCATGAAAAATTCTCATGAAAAATGACAAATTGCCTATCCTCAAACTGTACCTATATGATATACTACGAAACATAGCATGCGCGAGCCAACATCACGAACGCCCCTAATGTTCTCCGATTGTGAAACGCGCTAAACTGTTAAAACATTAACACGATGTTGCCTCGCTAACCTAGCCATCACCACTCCAGTCACCCTCCAATCAACGCTTTACCACCTTTCCGATTAACCCCCTCGGGCTACCCTTATCCGCTACAACACGCCACACCACCAAGAAGCTTCTATCGAAGTCGTTCCTTGTGCCTATACACCTATAAACTTCTATGTACGTCCATAGATGAAAACACGTGGACAGTCCACGTGGTCATGTTATTGTTTCTCGGCGGCGTTTCTCTGTTGGGCCAGGAACGGCCGAGGGTATGGGTACGGAGGGTCAGGCACCCCAGAGTCGACCCTCCAGGAGGGATTTCATTCATGATCCCGAAACCCACCCCCGAGTGAGTGTGTCCCGAGTTTCTCTAAGGGCTGTGAGGGCAAGCGATACATTACCAGCACAGAAAAGGGTAGCCGTTGACTTCCTCCCTCCCTCTCTCTCTCTCTCGCTCTTTCTTCGTGTTTCTCCTGTTGGACTAACTCGTAGTCACAAGCCACGAGGCACATGACATCTGGAGTAAGAGAGTCTGACGGGGTAGGGGAGACTTCGTACTTGGCCATTTGATATCTTAATACCGGAGGGATGACACGGAAACATAGAAAGCGAGAGAGAGATAGATCGAGGATAAAGGGAAATGGCAGAGAGGAGAAGAGAGTATCAAGGACAACGCCCTCACGTTGCATTCTACTTAACGCCGATGTTCTGCCACCGAACCAGACCTAGGTCAGTTACCGTCCCTTCTGCCTCGATTTTGGGATATCCCTTTCGTTTCTGTCCCTCGTTCTTGGATCGCGTTGCTTCGATGATACCCGGCTTTGGAAACGATAAGGTGCGGAACAACGTGTACGGCGTGTCATTTCGGGCCATCGAACCCCATTCGGGTTTCCCTTTTCGCCTATGCAGGTGTTCGAGTCTGAGTTTAGCGGAAAGAAAAAGAGAGAGAGAGAGAGACGAAAAGATGCAGACAGATAGAGAGTTTCTAGGGTGCAGACGTGGGTTTTTTAGGTGCCAGTTACTTTAGCAATTAGGTAATTGATTCGTTGCTTTATGACTTTTTTGATAGCTAGTTAAGTAAGCATTTCAATGCTACGAGTTAACATCGTGTCGGATGATATGACAATGAGATGTTTAATTATACGTATAATTATACGTAAAAATTAATGTGATAAGAGAAAACATTAAGTACATAGTTTTTGTAAGGAGACATTCTTTAAAAATCATAAGATTATGCGAAGATTTAGTAGATGATATTGGCGACTGATTCATTTTGTTGGAAGTTGTAATGTCTTTACGGAGAATGGCTTGCAGTCAATACGATATTCCACTTGAAAGAACGAATTTCAAATTTTCTTACGTCAGAAAATCCTTTGATCAAAGATCTACGAAAAAATTATTTGAAGGGAATTTTTATTGATATCTGTAATATTGACTTTATAATAGAATTAATTGACTCGAATTAATCTTTGCCTAGGAATACGTAATTGCGTTTCCTTTGAATCACACACCTACATCAAATTCTTTAATACTACACTGCTGTATACGCTGTATCACCCACAGCTTAAACATTTCAACATTCGAATCTTACACCGTACCCATCGTAAAAAGAAAAAGAGACGCTTAAACCAACCACTGAGAAACAATCTACAGGTACAAACAACACGTGTGTCTATCTCATTTCTTGAAAAAAAAAAAAAAAACTTACATTCGCTGAATTCCTATTGGAGTTGTTGAAATAGAATATCTTTAAAGGTACCACGGACGGTCGATTTGCTTTGGTCTTATGACCCTGATATCGGAAATAGGATGGATTTCTCTGACACAGAGAGTGAAAGAGAGAGAAAGAGAGAGAAAGAGAGACAGTCGTGTCCCCGACCCTGCCAACAATCGTAACACCACCCTTGTAACCGCCCGTTTCCATTCGGAGAGAGGGCCTTTCCACAATCGAGGGTTCTACTTTATCACAGTTTCGTTCTCCCGCCCCTTTTCATCGTGCCTCATCCTCTCCTTTTTTTCTCTCTTTCCATCACCCTCGTTTCTTTTTGCCGAAGGTGTAGGCAAATCTGCGGATCCCATGCGAGACACGCACCGACTCAAACTCAAAGGGAAAGGGAAGTGTTTCAACCTCGAGCGTGTATTTTTTTTATCTTAAATCGGTGAATCGAGATTCGTAATCGGGATAAGCGACGTTCGTGTGAGAAAGAAGATATTAAAGTGATGGGGACGAATTATCGTTGCAGTCGTGTCTGTATACCTGTTAACTCTCATCCATTCCATTTCTTCTCCTTCTCGAAGTATGTAATTTTTTATGTCTTGTCATCGACGCAATGCTACTTCAATTTGTAGATACGTTCATCGATAAAAGAAATAAGATTTCTTTTTATTTAAACGTGGCACTGTTTGGATCGTTGATTCTATAAGGGATGTTCTTACATTTATTAGAATTTTCAGTTGATCCTTTTAAAGTCATAGGCAAATAACCTGTATGTAAGAAGACAAGCGAGAATATCGTGCGAATTTACTAATAATGTCGCGGAGTATTTGTAAGAAGGAGGATCCGAAGAAACTGTGGAAAAATTATTTTTTAATAGTTTTCGTAATTAAGATTGCATAACGATCAAAATTCCCTGTGCAATGAATAATGTATGGAATTCAGAATGAAGGTTGCAACGAAGAAATTTAAACGCGTATTTTGCATATTACCGTAACTGAAAACAATTCCTTCTATTATAAGATCAATATCACACTGTGTTAAACATACAAAAGATTCGGTAACAAATAAAGAAGAAAAAGATAGTCGGATCATACAATCTGATCGTTAACGCAGTAGCGAAACAATCGACAAACCCATCAAACCGAACAACAGTCTGCATGATTGCGATCACTCAATAATGAACACCATACGCAACAATCGCCATTGATCGACAATGTAGCAAAAAGCGATTCTAATCAAGAGGATCGAGTCGACATCGTTCTTCAGCATGAAACTTCGTGGTCTATGGTCTTTAACGTAGTACTATCGGTTGACATTGTTTCAGCGGAACAATGATCCGTCATCAGAATGCGAGACATCGTTGGAAAGGATCCCTTAGGGCACCGTAAATCAGCTCTATTTCAGGTCAGAGTAGCGGTACCGTCGGCAAAAAAATATCATCGAACCAATGAAATTCGAGTCAACGGGACCATGGGTGCCTAACTTTCTGGACTTTTCTTCTCTTTTTTCTTTAACAGGCAGCTTTCGATACTTGGAAAAAATTGTTCCATAGAAAAGAAAAATGTTTGAAAGTTAACGGAAACTTGGTTGCGAATTTGGAATTTTTATTCTTTCATTTTGATATCTGTTCCCTTTTTACTTTCATATTTTTCTCTTTTGAAGCGTTGGAGATTTGGAAAACATTCTATGGTTATTACATTTCTACATTTTTTAACAGCTATCCTTTCTTTTCTTAATTTGATCAATTTTCTTTTGAAGCATTGGAGATTTGATAGACAAACTGAGATTTCCACTGTTCCATTTCTTTAAGTAGATGTATTTTCTTCTTTAAACTCAGTGGATTCTCTTTTGAAGCGACGAATATCTGGCGAAAAATATTGGGATTTTTACTTTTTCCTTTTTATACATATTTATCTATTTTTTAATTTGTTAAGATTTTACCTGAAGATATCAGAGACTTGAAAAGGAAAAGAATTTATTTCCAGGTTTGTTATCGAGAATGGTTTGTATATGAATGATGATGACGGATTTTTAATGGGTTTTGATTTGATCAGGGTAAACAGCAGGAGGAAATGGAACGCGGAAACGTCCATTGCCGGACCGGTACACCCAAACAGCCTTCGCTCTAGGGTCAAGGTTTCATCTCTCAGACGTAATATCGCCATCTCACCCACCCTCCAGAGGTCAATACACGGCCATTGTCCGGTGACGTCGACTATTGAAGCCAAGTGTGACGTTCGAGATCGATAATGTCGTCGTTTCGATAGTCTTCTTTTGGACAAATCTGCTTTCCGTACATGTATTTCTCGAAATATATGAACGATGTTGCACAGAAAGCAGCACGAAGATATTAATCTAATATTAAAAGTTCTTAACCATAATGTAATTAAAAGAGAGAAAAATATAATTGTATCTTCAAACCTAATAATTTAACAAATATTCAAAAATACCAAAAAAGAGGCAAAAATAAGTTTCTACGAATTCTTTTCTATCCGAAGCCTGAGAGAATCATTTGCAAACGATTATCAACCACGACCAGATAATTAGAATTTGCAAAACAGATCTTCCTATAACGAAAGTTTTCCAATATTTTCCTTCTAGAAGATTGGTAAATCTCAACTTTCCACCACCATCTATCAAACGTCTACTAAAAGCGATCAAAAACTATAAAACGGAGCGAATGCTCGGTAAAAATCGGTCGCTCGTCTCTCGCGAGCAAGCGAGGCGCAATTTTTTCAACGACGTTGTCAGCAATCGAACCAATGAACGAACGTACACACACGAACGAATCCAACGTGTCCGACACACGCTGAACGATCCAACGATGTGTCTCTTTCTCATTTTCTCCTGATAGGTCGGTCTCTCTCCGTGGCGACATTAACTGTCTACTTCCTAACTTAATCCGTAACTTCCGACGCCGCGGCAATCTGACATCCTTTTTATTTTCATTGGCTCGCTCTCGGGCCTGTTGTTGGCGAGGGTCTCGTTCCCAGGATTTTTCTATCCACGATCGCAGCCGAGCTGGCTCGAACCAAACTACCGGCCATCCTCGCTCCAACGTAATCAATTTATATCGTTGCGTTACATGCTCGGCTCTCTCTCTCTTTCTCTTTCTCTCTTTCTGTCTCTTTCTCCGCTTGACTTCATCCTCGTTTGACGTCGTTTGATCGCGACGAGCGAAAAATAGAGAGTACGAGAGAGCAAGAGATGGCGTAACGTTGAATTGCCGGCGAGAAGAACAGAGATGGAAAGGGATTGTTAGAAAGAGAGATGTTGGAATGCCGTCGACGCTGTCATACTTCCGTTCTCCGTGTTATAGATTCATAAAAGTAACGATGATTACACGCGAGCTGCGCCGCCCATTGTATCTGATCGTTCCGATTCAACGCCGCCCGAAAACAGAGCGAAAAAAAGGACCTTTTCCTTGATCAGTCGAATAGCCGAAGAACTTCAGAAGTGGATTTGGAGGTTGTTCAGAGCGATCGGACAGTGTTGGTGTTTCAGGAGGATCAACGATCTTGGGATTTAGTTGATTGGAGTTCGTCGTGGATCGGAGTTTGGAGATGTTTTTCCAGCCTCCTCTTGTGTCTTTTTATACCGTACATTATATACTATACACTCTTCTTTTTAATGGATTTTCACATTAACTGCACACACATACAATAATTAGAATTAATCTTGTAGGTTGTACACGTTGCTGACAAAAAATGTACACTTCTGATTTCACTCGAGTCGAAAAAATAAAAATACAAATAAAATGAATTTCATGAATAGGAAGAACATAAAAGTTTTTCGAAATTTTCAATAGTACATGTATCGATCATAAAAATCGTGCAATCGCGAAAGTCATCGTACAATTCCATAAAATAATACTATAAGAGGCTAAAATGTTCAACGAAACTACAATTTTCGTGAGTGTATAGTCGTAAAAACGCAAAAACTTGTAAATGTAACATAAAAGCTATCCATAAAGATTTCCTCAACACGAAAACATGATCACAAAAATGAAAGAAAGACTACGAGGATGTCGATTCGTACTTCATTTCTGGTTCTTTACGAAATGAATCACACCCTCGAGGGAACGGTATACGAACACGTCGACGCTTTCTTATCTGTCGAGGATAGAGCAGCCGCCTTTGATCCTCAATAAGCAGGGAGAGAGCGATACTTCCTGCCCGATCCTCTTCGAGGATCTGGTTTTGCTACCAGAACCTGAGCTAAGTAATCGTCGCGTTCGTGACATCATCTCGTAGCACCGTTTTCATCCTTTAATTTATCGGTTTGTACTGGCTGATAAGAATTCACCTGCACGGCCAGGTTGATTTCTGCACGCCCCGGAAATAAACCATAACTTTCCTCAAGCAAAACGAAACGAACGACGGCTGTTTTTTAAAACCTGACCCAATTCTTCCATTCTTATCATTTACGCACGATTAATCATTTTTTAACGTTTCCCGAATTCCTTCGTTCTGGCAATTTATTTTCATATTAAGGTCGGATTGAGCGGTCCCTTGCTGATATAAGAAATTTTAAAAAGCTTGACATGCTTCGGTATTTCAATTGGTATGTTCTTCTATTTGATAGAAGCATTGGACTGTGTAGTATTATCGTTTAGTTAAAAAATTTGAGTTTCCTTGAATTTTCGCGTCACAAACGCACGTTCGTTTAAATTTGGTCTTGTTAGAAAATCCAAACTCTTCTCGATGTTTCAGCTTCGAATTCATCTCGATCTCTCCGTTTCAAAATTTCCATTTCACCGAATTTTTCTTTTCTCTGTCTATGTTGTTCTAGGATTTCAATCTTTGCAAATGAAACAATCTCTAATCTCTACTTACGTAACGCTTAGCTTCAAATTGCTCGTAACTAGGCTGCGGATTTCCATGCATTTATAGGAAATTCAAGAAGTGCAAAGGCGTGTAAAACGTTCAGAATACAGTACTCGTTATAATATTTAGATGAAGCAAATATTTGCCTAGGTCCTACTCTTTCAATTATTGTCATAAAATTATAAATTTGTATAAATATCCGCAGCCTACTTATAGTACTATATTATCAGAATTCCGTTACTCAAGTATTCTACTTATATATATATACTCCAGTATTCTAGATATTATTCGGCTTACGTTAAACGATACGTTATTTTACTATGCGAATTGGTCCCGACCTCTAATTACGTCGCCTTTTGTAAGGCTTCACCGTATACCAGAAATATGGATGCAGAGATGGGGAGGGAAGTTGCAGTATAATTATGTTAATTAATACGTTAATACACGGAGAATGTATAAAGTGGTAATTAATGTATTAATGAGAACGAGGCTGTAATTTCGCGTCACCAGGAAGGTAAGGGCAAGATCATCGACGGGAAGGCAGATAAATTTCACTGACAAAGTAATTACTGGCCTCGAAACGCAATTTTATACTGGCATACCGGTTATGACTGTATTGGTGGCATGTGTATGTGTATCTGATCAAAGCGTGGAGCACATGTCACGCACACGCGTGACGTTTAACGAGCATCGAAATAAAAGTGTACATGTTGTAAATTTTCATCGACCAAAAGCCGTTCGCGTAACTGCCGCTTTATGTACTTTTGGTACAGTTTTTAGTTGAATGTCAATTTGATAGTATTGCTACGTTTCATAGATACCGCGCAATTTATTGAATTATATTCAGTATTTAATTATTCGCCACACAAATTTACGAGGAAAATTTATTTTTCTTCTTCTAACTGAAACACTTTGCGAATGGAATGGTTTTGTTATTCTAGAACATTTTTCGAGTGGATTTATTCACTTTGATAAAAACACAAAGATAAGAAAGGAGTCTTTTAAATTCATCCCTATTCTTACCTACTAACATGCCTTGCGAATGGAAATTACATTTCAGAGTTGTTTTATGGTGAGGTTATTTGTTTCCATGGAACATTGTTCATTCTTTCAGAAACATCAAGCGTTTGTTACGAGGTAACGAAGCTGCTTTAAAACGGAAGTGGCAGTAATATTGCTATCTTTAAGTAGGAAAGAAAATAGTGATTCTCACGTAACGTTCTCAAGTACGAAGGAAAATAGTGAAGATGTTTTCAAGTGGAAAAGAAAATATTAGACTCGTTCCGAACCGCGGAATAGCATGCTGAAAGCGTTCTCAAGAGAAAATTCGAAAATCGTTGCAAGGCATTGCAAAGCGTATTAAAGTCAAAATGGAGCGATGTAACGCTTGTAATTTTTCAAATTAACCAATCTATTTCGTTAACGTAGATACGTTAACTTACAATTCTTTCTACCATTCCTCATACTGGACACGCTATTCGTCCTATTTCAAAAATTTTACGAAATTACATTTCACAGTCCTTTCAACGGAACCATGTGAATTTTGCTCGAGAATTGCGTTATATTGCGCAACAGATCGCTTTGATAGTCATCAAAAAAAAAAAAAAAAAAAAGAAGAAGAAAAAAGACGATCATCATCTTCATACATAATAAAATAAAGTACCGACTTCTGGCAGGCGTCGTGAACGTCCCGGAAGAAGGGGCGCCATGCCGAACCCTCGTGTTTCGAGGAAAGTATTCGTTGTGCAAACGATCGACACGCGAGACGAATCGACCACGGGCCAGAGCCCAATTACACGCAACAGCCACCGTTTGGAATCCGTTGCACGGCGACATTTGCATGGGGTTATGAAGAAATTCTTGAGGCGGCGCGCATCGTTCGCGGGAATCCTGGCAATTTTAATTAAATCCGTCGAACAATGGGACGACCGACGGCGGAATATCGATCGTCGCCATCGTTGCCCTCCAACGATTCCGCAGAAACTTACGCGAACTTCGTGTCTTTCGTGTTTTCGCGAATAGGGCGGCAGAATCGGAGCTTCTAGAAAATTTCCGATGATTTGATCTAGAGTTTCTCAGAAGAAATTTTAGCTCTGTGAAAATGAAGAGAAAATATTAAAAATGGACTATAACAAATCGTACAATTGTTTAATATCATGTACCGAAATCTACTTTTAATCAGGATGAATAAGTATAATGCAATGAAGATAGAGAAACAAAGGTATAGAAATTTATTCCATCAGTTTGAAGAATATTTTAGAACAAACATCTTTTCCTCAAGATTTTCACCTAAGAATGTCCTTTCTTCACGCTAGTAATTTCATTAAACTTATTATTGAATATCATATTATAAATAGAATGAAGAATATATGATATATGTACGCGAATGTATATGTACACGCGTATCAGAAAACATTTTTATTAAAACTTTCAGCTATTTTTTTTTTCAAGTTCCTTCACCGCCGCTATCATATCCACTAAAATATTGATCTTGAATGTCTCGAACGGTTTGGCGAAGAGCGTCGAATATTACTTGGCCGCGTATCTCACTGCGGTGTTTTCAGTACACGCTATCGAAATTTCGAGCGTTTTATCGCGGCAAATATTTATGTACGGCCTTCTTACCTGACACGAACATAACTGTGTCTCTCTATCTATCGGGGAAATCGTCTATGGCGCGCGACGAATAGTTACGAGCTGTAGTAGATAAATTTATGCATAACAGATAAGCCCCCACTCCACGCTTTCTTTCCTTTTTATCGTTGAGCAAAGTTGGAGAAAGATCTCGATAAAAACCGACGTTAGAACGATGTTACTTGGAAATTTGGAAAGCAAAACTTTTATAAATATAACATTTCAGAGAAAATATTCCTTACGTTTCAAGTAGATTTCAACCCTCAAAAACTGAAAAACTTCATTTTAGAGAGATCATGTTTACTTATATTACAGAGAAGGAGGGACTTTACGTGAAGAAATAATTAAGAAATTTCATACAACATTTTCTCGTCTAATCTTCCTTTGTCTCTCTCGAAAGGAAAATAATAAGATTTAAAAAATCTACAATTTAGAATTTACACCAAGAGATACTCTTTACATTTTTCTCATCACGCACAAATGCTATAATTTTCTTCGTAATTCATATCTCTACACTCTTTCATTGTCGTCATACACTTCATTTCAATATAAAGACTTGTAAATCCATCCACAATTATACACAACTCTTTAATAACGCCACCAATCCCATTTCTCAATCGTCGTGATACCTCTACCTTTCCCCAAATAATTCTTGGCGAAAATAGAAAGTGCGCAGAACTAACGAATCAAAGGTCGCGTAATAGAAGCAGAAAAACGTAGAACGATCCACAGAAGTAGATAAACTGGAGCGGTTTTCCATGGAGCTATAAGTCTTTTTCTGAAGGGTGTCGAGTATCAGAGACCGGTTCGCCGAAGGGAATAGCCGTTTCCACGAAATCTTCCTACAGGATCCGGGATCCACGTGATCCACGGATCGTATGCGACCGTATGCACATGATATACGTGCCTGTGCATAATGCGCCGTGTGTTCTTCGATCGTCGCGATGCCCGACGTGATTCGTCATTGGGTAATTCGTCGTGGAGACGGAAGTGCCAGCAATTTTCTAAGAGTCCATCATTTTAACGAACACGCTCGTTCGTTCATCGCCGTTCGTCGAATTCATTTTGCAAGTTTCATTTGAAAATTTATAGAGAATTTTGTACAAAGGTTACACAGCAGGTGTACGATAGATCGCGTTTGCCATTTTTTTAAATGAGAGCAGTTTAAAAATTAGAAATATCGTTTGTCACGATCTATTAAACTTAGATTTATTTAATTGGTATAAAAATGTCCTAAATACTAAATACGATGGATAAAGGTAATAAATAGCTTTTGTAGCGACTGTAGAAACTACAAGATATTTTAATGCAAGTACATAGATCCAGACAGATTATGCAAGTATTTGTAGTCAATTGTCCATCGTATTATGTAATAAACCTCAATATCCAGATTATTTTTAGACTGGTTTTAAAATCAACATAACGATAACCGGTCGCCTCTCACTGCAATGCTAATCAAATTTGAAAATCTTTTATATAACACGCACGACATATACGTTGAAGTTTTCAATGATAAACGTCCAAATATTTCTGCGAGCCATTGTACGTCCTTTGTCTTTGGGAGTTTGGAAAATTTAATCGGAGAAACTTATCGTGTTGCTTCTTTTTTCTTGTAAGAGTAATTGAAGATAGAAGAGTAATAGAAGGATAGGTGCATGAATAAAACATTCAGGTATATAGTTATTAGACACTTAACGTTCCCCTTCGCATCGAGACTTTAATTGTGCATTGAATTCATCAGTTCCAAGATCTCGTGAGTCACATTTTAACGCTTGGAAGCGGGAAATCGCGAACGACCAAGGGAACTATTTGAAATTATAATCGTTGCATCCTAGAGAGAAGGGATTCTCGGGGGCTAGTTAAATCGAAGAAACAATCGTACAAAACGGTCACCGTCCTATCCTTCGGTGTGGAACGAAACGATTGCGCAAAGATTTGGTAGGATCGCAGTCTTCGACTTTCGCTTTTGAAACATCAAAGTTCTTCATCTTCAATCCGAATTTCTCAATCTTTACATTCAAATTACCATACTTTCGAATGTAAATTTTCAAATTATTACATCTATATTTACATTTATCAAGTGTTTTGATTCACAGTTCGAAATATTATAATGTAACTTTTGACGCTCCACATTCACAAACTCTCCCATTTCAATCTTTAAATTTCTAAACTTTTAAATTTGAACTTTCATGTTCTCAACTTTAAATCTTCGAATTTCCAAAACATTTAATTTTACAAATCACCATTAAAATATCTTTAAATTTCTGAAACTATATAACACGAATAGTATTAATAATATAATATTAACATTCTTCAAATAGCAAAGAATACTGAGAATTTTCCAATAAAAATAAAGGAAATGGAGGGAAAGAAACGTCAAATTGTGAAATTTATCAGGAATGAATGACGCGGCTAGTCGTACGGAAAATGCAAAAATGAACGTGAGACAGTGGAACCTATGGTTGACCAGCGTTACGGCGTCATCATCATCATAATCATCATCGTCAATCCTTCGGGCGCACCGTGCTCGCGCACAGACGCGCGTAATGTATGTCTGTAGGTTAATGCAATTCACTCAGATCTCATTGGGTGAATTGTACCGGCAGAGAATTGATTGATTGGCTGTTTCGTTTTAGCCTCGTACGAGCCGAACCGCGCGCGTTTGCGTCTGTCGCGAAAAACGGCACGCTGATACCGAACGATTCGTCGTGGAACGTCCCTGACCGTGGCTATGATCGCCATTATAATGCACTAGTTCACTTTTTTAGTACCTATTTAATGTACTTTCATAAAAGACACCGAAGATATTAATTAAATAATCCTGTTTTATTAGCATATTACGAGCTTGTTGTTTCATTAGTTTTTCGCTGGCTTGGAATGATTCTCACCAGATACATTGTTTAGTTATTACGACGCGCTTCGAGTACCATTTTGAACCAACAGAATAGACCAAAGTGCTTCTTTATAATTTGAATGAAGAATTAAACAAATCTAAATGCTTTTTTCTTGTTATATATAAAAATTTGTTGTGTTCATCAAGCTCTTTACAAATTTGTTTCCTTTGAAATATTGCTACTTTTACTCGAAAGAGAAATACTTTTTCAATTGTTTATCAGGTTATATAAGATCGACGATATAAAATGAATTTGAGTTACGTAACCGTACGAGAGCAATAAAAGAGCCTTCGTGGAAGCTTCCTTTATTCGACAGTTCCTGCGAAGGCGAAGTTCCGCAAGGAAGAAAATTTAATCTACAGTTTCGATCGTTTTTCGAACTTCCAAAATCACCCTGCTTTACCTTACTTCAACCAACTTTGTAGCTAGGAAAGTTTAACTACTTCTGGAATAAAACGCAACTTTTCTTTCCTTCATCTCGATTCAAGATGAAACTAAAAAAGTTACGCTTTTCTACCTCTGTATCTTATCTCCGATACTGACTATCTACCAGTTTTATTCTACAATTTTTACTGTCTTCCAAACGCAATCTCCCAGCCCTATAAAACCACTTTATAATTAGAATTACTTATACACTGACTGAAAAAAGTACATCGTATTATATTTATCTACTATACCGTTGTATTTATTAGTAGCATTTACACGTCAATTAATTACATCCAAGTATATTTCTCGTATCATTATCAGTACCTCCATACGACTACACGAACGTTATATCGCGAAACAGAAATATATCGAACCTGATAAAAAGAGATGCTTCGTTAGAAAAATAAGAATAAGTGCAAATACTTTTGGTAGTATATATTACATTCAGATACGCAACAAGGGTTGCTTGTTCTAGTATCAAAATCAACCGTTCGCGAACGAACAAATTTACTTTTACCCTACAATTTTTACTAGCCTTCCAAATTAGACCCTTCGCCTCTGTCAACATAATTCTCAACAATCGTAACCTTTTCAGAAGTAAAAAGGAGATAAAGGTAACCCTTATCGTGAACAGAATCTATATCATAGAATCGGGCCATTTCCGGATCGACAATAGCTTTTCCCTGATTTATCGTAATTCGGCGGCGATAGCTGTTGCACACGAGAAGGACAGAGAAACGCGTGTGACGCCACGGCCGCGACGCGGCGTTGCGTGCATTCACGCAAGCACGCACGCATGCGCGGAACGCACACAGACGCGTACAGAGGCGGCAGATGTTCAAACGCGGAGTGGAAAACCGGTCGTGTTGATGTAGCTGCCGTCGCGAATCGCTATAAAAATATCCGGCATTGTCTGCGATGCCCGTGCCCGTAACGGTCTACACGCTTCAGCCACCGAAACGCTTCATTCTCGCCATCGTTTCATCCTTTTTTCCTCCTCTCTTTCTCACCCTTCCAACAATCTCTCATGCCTTTTCGCCTTCTTCTACTTTTTTATCCCCCTCTGCCGGTTTTTTCACGCGCCACAGATGGGAAGCTATCACGGCGGAAAATCTCGGCGGGAAAACGTCACGGTGATTCTGATTTTTCATCTTGCTAATCCTTCAGTATCGTTTTATCGCGTCATTTGAGCTTGTCACACGTCCAACTGATCTAACTTCAGTCTTTCTTTGTTTCTCTGAATTTCGTTACACGAGTACACGTTTAACGTTCGATATTTAAAGAGCAAACCACTTATCTCCATGAGATAACGTTTGTTAGAGATAATTTAAGAAGATGAGTACTAACGACGATTTCCAAGATGAATTTCAGATATGCTGTTTGCAGCGTCATCACTTTTCTCAGTTTTTCCATTTCAGGAATTGATCTGTTATGTGTGTCTCTTCATTTGCAAAATCATCCAAGCGCGTTAATTCGATCCTCTTTCTCGAACCATGCTGAGAAACGACAAAATTTCCGCGAGTTCAACGGGAATGAACGACTGGCCGAAGAAAGTTGAGCTAGCGGAGTAATCAGGTGAAGAAAATAAATAATCCAAGTCGGTACGGAACGGCGCTGCGTTCAATTTAGCACGGGTGTCAGGAGCAAGCGATCCTCTCCCAGTGTGAGAGCAGCTGTCTACAATTATTATATTTCTGACCTGGTACTCTATCTCTCTCTATCTCTTTCTCACTCTCGTTAGCCCCTCCCTCCATGTCGTAGAACGATTATCCGAGATATACCTGGTCTTTTGTTGTTCCCGCGCGAGCATTTTGCCCCAGAATCGATGACGCGCATCGTGCTCGTCCTCTTTGTCATGTTAAACGGATTAGTTGCATCCTGCCGTCATTTCTCTCTGCTGCTTCCCTCGCTGAATCGGTCTGCCGTTCTTCGAGGTATTTCATTGCGTAATTTTTGAATCGAAGACCAGATTAGCTCGGGCCAAGGGAATTTCAACGATTAAATTCCTGCTCTGCAATTTTCTCACATTAGCAAATCGTCTTGTAAGAGAAAGGTAAATTGTACCACTGTGCCTTCTGCTATTGGGTTTCTTTTAATCGATGCGTTTCTTCAGATTTGTTGTTTCGTGCGAATACGCATCGACTCGAAAATCTTAGGACACCTGTTATTAATAACTTTTCAGTGTTTGATGTATCTACATTATAAACTTGTATAATATCGTATATATCTTTTAGTATACTTGTTAGTGTATTAATATTTTGTGTACCTTCGTATTTCTACAAAGTTACTTAACTTTATTTACTTTGAAAGGAGATATAATACGTAAAACTGTTGTAAAATTTTCTAATATATTGCTACGAGACATATTCGAGTTACTTTCACAATTTGTTGTACATTTTGGTCCAAAACGTTTGATTATAATTTCTACTTATGTAAACATCTATCCAGTCGAATAGCTAAATCCCTTGTTTAACCGGTATTTCTACATCTATACAAGATGCATTCAAAAACAATATCTAAACAGAAATTTATTTTAGCTAGTCAATATTATAACCAATACTTTACTTTGCTTATTTTATATATCTCTCCATACATTATACACACGTGTTCTGTATCGTTTCATCCTGGAATTTCCCATAAATGCGTAGACATCAATCCAGCGATCGGTGAGTGCCAGCAACGCGTTAACCTTACGACCTTTACATCTTAACGCCCTATATAATATCGACAGCTTTGATTGCAACCCATTAAATCAGTCAAGAGAAGCTTAGATAATTATCTCAGCTCGCTAAAGAAAAAATACAAAAAAACGAGATAAGACACCAAGAAGCTTAAGGAGGCATCGATGTATAGAAAAACCCTAACTGTGGCATGAAATTAGAACAAGAACAGTTTACTTTCGGCTGCATCCACAAATTCTAACGATCGAAATAAACATCCGGCCGCATCTGCGCTTCCTTGACGGTTCCCGCGTGCCGTTTTCCACCGTAAAAGGAAATGGATTTCCTCCACACGTGCTGCTCGTTTCAGAAATCGTGCAGCCTCCACGTTGGTGAGGCAACGGAGAACATCTGTCCGTGGCTGTGAACAGTTGTCGACCGACTATATGCGCCACGTATCGTTACGATCATCGCCAACCGCGTGTATCGGAAACGGTGAACGAATCGATTTCAGCAGTGGAACTATAGTAGGTTTGATCTGGAATCACGCGAATTAATATCGCGCTGGCGATCGCTGATAAATCATCGAGGATTAGCGGCGGATTAACGAGGGAACCAGATGTGCCAGTCATTTCTAGGAAAGATGGCGGACGAATAGATGGGCCGATGGCCCACCCCTGTTTCCTAAACGTTTCGCCCTTTTTGCGCTGATCTCCGTTTGCTCGGGTTTAATTGGCCCGGAAAATTTTCTCAAGAATTTTATTTGTAACAAAGATGTTATTGGATAATTAGATATTATTTAGAATTACGTTGTTATTCCTTTAAAATTCTTTTCTTCACACTGAGTCAGTCCTTCTGTCTTAATCAGTATTTACACAGCACATAGTATTTCACATAGTATCGCAGAACCACACAAAAATTTGCAGGCTATTAACGACCCAAATTTCACTGTCAAACTCCTCATAAAAAAGAATTTCCATATTTATCGAAGAAAAGTTCAAAGGGGTTGCTAAATACGCCAGGACTTTGCTAGATTTTTCTTAAAGACTGGAACAGCTCAATCTCCCGAAAGAATCTACAAAAATGTGTTTGCCTATAGCAGCTTAATTAATCCTTTGGAAGGTCTTTTCATCTTCTTTTCCTTCTTTGGATGTTCGATTTCCTTTTATATAGGATTCCAGTTTCTCGTGAAAGATAGTTGTGATAAAAAATATAAAATTTACTCGTAAAATTTTTACGCTTCCCCGTGGAACACACGCAGGGTTCGTGATAGAAATTGTATGATACGTAGGTACTCTAATACTTCCGCTTCTTGCTTGGTTTAACTATACAGAATTTCCTATAGACAAGAATATATTGGAAGCTTGAGCAAGTTCCGAATACTTTCTACGATCCGCGAACTCTGAAAACGATGTCTGAATATTTCAACCAACCCTTCTAACAATCTCTCCTATGGAATTTAGTATTCTCCGTAGCTCTAAAACTACATCAGAAATCCGATAGATAGTTGCGAGAAGATATATTCCGATACGCAACCCTCGGTTTCAAATTGGGTCTAAATATTTTAATAATCTCGAACTCCCTTCGTAGACCCTTCCAAAACACCAATTGCAGCTCCTATGAAATTTATTATTCTCCATAATTCTTGCCCGTGTGACTATGGGTCTGCCAATACCCTAAACCGAAGCAGTATACCGATTAATCTCGTTGTAAATGACGCCATATACCGTTGCGATTATTATCCAAGAGTCAGTATGTGATGTAGCATGAAATATTTGTATTATCGATATTATACGATAGTCTTTTTACGTTGCCCAACTTTATTTTGCGATTCCTACGATAACTGTTCGCATTGTCCAACATCGTTGAAGAAGAATTTTTTAAGAAGGTAGCTAACGATGATTATTAAACTATTACGAAGAAACTATTACGAGAAATATTAAAAAAGTATTGGGACACGCGTGCAGTGGCGTTTACAAATGTATTATAAAAGAAAGAAAAATTCAGATCTGCTAACTACTTTATTTCATAAATGTCACACGTTTTCCGATGATCTTTATACGAGGATTAACGACGACGTAAAATGTCGAAAAACTACCACGAGATTAACATCACCTCTTAAAATAATTTTAATCTCACTGAAGTGAATTTCTACATATATTTTGTTAGATATAAACAGAACCAATATACTGTATTTCTATTATGTTAAGAAACAGATTTAACGATTAATAGAAATTTACGGATTAATTGAAAATTAAATACTTAATAACTGAATGAATCGCAACTGTTGCCATTTAAGGTCAAAGAGAAAAGGGTTGGGAGTGACACAGAGGAGGGGTGGGCTGGGCCATTTGGATTTCCAGAAATCTAAAACCGGCACCCTAGAATTCTCTACAATGTGACACATTAGACATGGGAAAAATCCCCGTGGTGAGAAGAGAACTCAAATGCGAACTATAACCCCGTGCATTCTCCAGAGAAAAATGTCTCCCATGGTAACCATAGTAACTGTACAAACACCATGGCCGACCAGCTTCCGGTTTCGCCGCGACAGCTGCGAGGATCTAGTTTCTAGGCCTGCATCGGGAGAATTCGAAGGCCTCGCTATCGACGAAAGACACGTTCGAAAAGAATCGATCAACCCTCTACCCCCAATGATCTTCCTCTTCTCTCGTTCTCGCGATTCTCTCTTTCTGTCTACGATTCGCTGTTTGCTGAACTTCTTCCAGCCGAGCTGGTGATTAATGTTTACCGCGAAATCGAATTGCGAGCCCGTTTAATGAAAGCTGGAGCAAAGTATTGATCTCTCGTTGCGAGAGATGGGCTGGGATTAGCCGAACTTTCAGCTGTTTTTTCAAAATTGCCTCGAAAAATGAATATAAATTGGGACAGGGATTGGATTGATTCGTTAGCGAATTTTGGTTAATTGAATTGTCGCAGACTAGTCAACATATTTTCTGCAAGTTTTACATTTTATCAAATCGAGAAGGAATGCAGTTTGATTTAAAGGAATATAACTTACACGTTTTTAAATTCTTAAATATTAAACAGCTTTAGAAAAGAACAAATTTTCGCTGTAATTACGAATCATCTAATTATGATAGCCTTTGTGAAGAAATGATACAAATGGATATTTCCACGGGAAAGAGCAGGAAACAATATCTAATAACCATATTTATCCGTAAGATTTGGTTAGGAATTTCTACGAGTTTAATAATAATATTTAAAAGCAAACAGATTTCTTTATTACAGTTTTATTCCAATCAATCTCAACGGAAATATAAGATTCTGTAACTTGTTCCATCTGTTTCCAAGTCCTTCGAACGTAACACAGATTATTCTATAAATGCAATTGTGAATTTTTCAAATTTTCTACAATTTCCACGCAAGAATTTTTCTTCAAAGCTACCTTTCACCAATATAAACTTGAAATGAAATGTTTCCCAATTTCCATATACTTATCTTTCCTCCAAAATTGACGCTTACGAATACAAATTTGAAACCAATGATTTTCCAAAATTTCCAACTGACACTTTCAAAACGTGAACGTAGGATACGTCTTACATTTAAGTACGTCGATCAAACGTCGCAAGCAATAACGTTAACATTCGAGAGTGGGAACCGCGGATTATCACGGTCGATCGGAGGGCACGCGCGTGTCAATCGCCACGGCGGATCTAATTGGAGCGAGCTTGATCTATCCTCATGTAAATGAGCGTAATTAGCGTGCAACATAAATCAAGGCAACGATCGATTGGGTCTACGAATGTGGGCAACTAACCACGACGCGACATAGGAGAAGAGGATGGGGGATAGAGGAAAATGGTGTACAATTTCTGACCCGATTTTCCTTCGGGATGAAACTAATGACCATTCGTAATTGGAATTAGCAGCGGCTTACTGTACCATTGGGGTTGTACACGGTGGACTTGAACGAAATGAAACAAGCCATTTTGCCGATCATACAAGGGCCAAGATGGAATTAGGTCGTTGCCCGGGCCCCATTCGACTAGCTTCCAGATATCAGACAGGGATTTCACTGTCAAATTCAACGGCCAAATTGATAGACTCAGGTCAAATGTTAGGCATATGGGGTAATTCGATAGATGCGATTGGTGGTTGGATCTTAAGATGGTCAAGTATTTGGAATTGATAGTTACGCGAATATTATAAAAAAGGAATGTATCTATTGTTATTATAATGTCTCGAGGATTGTTCAGGCAAAGAGTAAAAATCTTCTTATTACAATGTAGTAAATTATAAATTTTTGAGTAACATTTAGGTGTGACGCAATTTTCTTCGCAGTTTTGATAACAATTTATGTTTCATTAACGTGTGTCTTATGGAATTGGAAGTAACATCTAAAAATAGCAAGTAAAAAGAAATCTTAAGGATGGTAAATGTATGTTTAGCAACAATGAAATTTATTTTTCAAGCACAATTTTTAATCAAACGCAAATGAAACGATCGGTGAACACGTGTCGCAAAAGCTGTTTCCTGTAATAATCCTCACCGACAGTCCAGCAAATAAGTGGCAACGATTTTTCTGTAAACACACGTCGCCTAACGATTTTCCTGTGTCTGAGTCACCGGTGACCCCAACCGATGAACTCACTGCCATATACCTCCACACTGTAGCTCCTATCGCTTGGGAGACTGTGACTAATAGGGAGATACAATGCAATAAATTCGCTATTGTATAGATGGAACTTTATGTGAACGTGGCCGAATTGAAGCGAAACGCGCACCAACAAATATTACCGTTCAATTTTGTTCTGCGTAGTATCTTCACGTAAAACATTGGCTTCTACGTATATTGGAGATACGAATCAACCAGAATTGTACGAAAAATATGGGAAACAAAGCGAATGAAAAATTCATTTTCACGTGCTAGTTTCAAAAATTCAACGCTGCAAATTCCCATTGTGAGGCAAATAATTTCACCTTTATATTTTTTTATTTCCACAGCTTCTTCGTGGAGAAGAGATATCGCTAATTTCACAGCATCGTTAATTTGCTATTTTTTGAAAAATAGATTTCTATAACTGGCTGTACAAACAGCTCTATGAACAAACGAATAATTAATATCCACGTTGGCCGATAGCGTAGAAGGCCGGGTGCGCAGCAACGTGCAAGTACACTTACGTGTGATTTATTTGCGCCATGGGACACCATGGCACCGAGCACTGGCTGACGCACTCGACTCGAAATTGCTCGCGCGAAAATGGAAGGGCTTTCGAATCGACGCTCTTAATTGACCCAATTGGGCTGACAGCTCGATGATTAGAGACACCGTGTAGCCGGTGCAGCGAACGTGGCTCGTTTTCCTATACATCGACTAATTATCATTCGCTTTAACAGTTCATTTCTATCGTTTTTGATGAACTTTCTCTATCTATGGCTCGTTAAGCTTGTTTCGAACGAAACCTGCGTTTTAAAAGCGAATCGTTCACGAGCTCTTTCATCGTTCTCGATGAACTTCCTGTACCTATAAATCGCTCAACTACTGTCCAATGGAATTTGTGTTTCCACAGGGAATCAGAATTTCGTTTTTTTTAATCCGTTCTGAAGATCATTTTCGCCTCCTCCTGCTCGCACACAATCGTGTTTTTTTATTATAGAAATATTTTTAAAATTTCAGGAAAATGTGGCAGAATTATTTTCGTTGCGCCTAACTTCTTTTTTCAATTTTATGCTAAAGGTACTTTCAAAACATTGGAAATCTACCGATCTATCGAAATGAGAGTGAGATCGAGACGTGAAAATTCGTGCAGTGCAGCAATGTTAACAGCAACAAGGGATTCTTCCCTTCTTAGGGAATGTTTCTTTTCAATTTCTAATCTTTCCATTCCGCTATAATCTCATCTACTATAATTTCAGCCCAAACTATAAATCTTCGTTCGAAGTTCCTTAATGAACGTTTCTCAATCTCCTTCGATATCCCAATTTAAAACCCCACTGACAATCGCTGACCTATGCATACGAAAGAAGGGAATCTTACCTCATTATTTATGCGCTGAAAGCCTTTGGCGACGTAAGTCGCGCGATATTCTACGAACACAAGGGGGTGTGTGACGAATGAGATCACAAGACTAAGGAGACATGGACTTGCGTGACAGGTGAACGAAGAGTCGCAGCAGAGGGTACGATAGAAGAAACGGGAATGGCATCAGTGTGATAAATGACGATATGTTGTGTGTAAATAAAACAAAATCGAAATTATAACAAGACGATAATCGGCAATTTTAATTTCTTGATTATAGAAATTTCTGATTAAGACGAATCCAACAGCTGTACATTCGTACAAAGATAATTTAAATGCGATACCCACTTATAACGAGATCACATGTTTCAACAAATGTCAATAAATGACAGAGAAGGATATAATAAGTCAAGGATTTTCACAGAAGTTATTTCGAGACATATTTTCCTGTTAATGTAAAAAAGAAAGGAGAGAAAGAAAATCGTACAAGAAAATTTCTCATCGAACCATCGTATTACATCGACCCTTTAGAGTTTCTATTAGGTTGTCAGAAAAGTTTCTTTCGTTTTATGAGGAAATAATAGACGCACAACGTATTTTGTTTTATATTATTTTGTCGAATTACGTACGATCCTTTTTGTTTTGTTGAGATTAACACCGCGACATTTCACAGACTTGGTTTCACGTTTGTATGAAGGTGCACTGTTGCAAAAAACACGTTTATGAAAGAAAGATACTTTTCGGACAACCTAATACTAAAGAGACTTGAGAATTCACAATTCGCGTTTACGGTGAACTTGGTCGATCGGAGCGCAGAAGGCCTGCGCGCCTCTGCGCCGATTATCCTTCATCGTCGGCGCTAGGTACATACCGTACCAACTAGATTCGCTTTTATGACGTCATAATGAACCAGCAATCAGCAGCATTGTCGACATAATTCCCGTGCCGTTGTCTCACTCGGTCTCGCGCCATTATTCGACCCGTTCCTTTCGACTTTTCCTCTGTTTCTTGCCGGCCGCCACGCCGATGTTCCTTCGTCCGTGACAAAGGAGCAGCTGCCCCGGAAAGGATGCTCCTGGCCACGACAGAAGACTGTCTTGCAGACCAACAGACTTCTAAACTAGTCTTTCATTCGTACAATTGTCTTACGATTAAAAATTTAGTAACCTTTAATTGATAATTCGTTTTAATTCCTGGTTGAGTATATCGTTTTCTACTTTCTAACGTCTTCGATGTTTAGTGGATAGGACAGAGACGTTGTTTAGAAAAGCTGTCTTTCTTTCGAGTTCAGTACCTACGTGATTTTGATGGAAAAATTAGAGCAATCCTTTTGGATTAATTTTTGGGTGAAGTTTGGAATTAGAATGGAGGATAAGCGAGTTCTTCTATATTATTCAAAGCACATTTGACCTCCACTTTTCAGAGGTGAAAGAATTTCAGAAGACTGGTTGGTTTCTCGTTTCTAACTAAATCTCCGAATAAACTTAAGGAGATGTGGTAGGATAAAAAAAAGTGTGGTGAAGAGTAACTGTAAACTTGAAAGCCAACATAGTTTTCTATGGAATAAATAATAATTCTTTGAATAACATTCACCCACAATTCTGCGAAGCAGTCTCGCTAAATTTTCGAACAATCAAACACGCAACTTCTCTCACAACCTCCCCCAGACTTGTCTCGCAATCCATTTGAAAACGAATTTCTGGTTCTCTTTACGTTTCGACTTTCAACTAGCAGAAGCCTCGAATCTCGTACTCGTCTCGGCAACAGAAACCAGTTCCAGCCCCGTTTCGACGGACAATCGAATATTTATGCGTGCGCGTTTCTCTCTGAGGATCCGTAAAGACGGACAGGACAGAGAGCATGGTATCGGCAAGGAACAGCGATCGAATCGACGACGAATCGAGCGAAAATCAACGGAGTGTACCAGCGTCTGGCGCGGGGCAATGTAACGAGATTCGCTGAGCGTGTGCAAGTTGGGGAAAGGGAGGATGCGTAGAATCGTAGAAAAGGGATGAAATGATGCGCCACTAATTTCGTTATGCTGTACGATCGATCCTGCGGCGCATTCGTTACGCATTGTACGCGCGAGCATGCTGCACGTGCACCAAAACACAAAGTGCGTTCCGACTCCGGCTAACATTCGTTCGATTTGTCTGATACGTGTATTTCTCGACGTGTGTACGTATAAATGCACATACGTGTACACGAGGGTAAATATATACATGTAGAGGAAAGTGGTTCATCACGTATGTATATAGGACAGAGGCGGCAGCTGTCAGACAGCTGTAAGGGCCTTTTTACCTGCTTCATCCAGCGTACGTAGGACAGAGTTCGGTAGCGTGGCGCATCCACAGGCAAAAAAAGAATCGAGAAGTGGCCGAACGTCGGCAAGGAATATCGTAAAAGTTTGTACAGAGGCGACAGAGGAAGCAAGAGAGGGCCAGCACGTGCAGTCCGTGCGGCCGCGAATCGAAAAAATAATAACCACACCCTTTCGACGTTTCATGCAGCGATGGCCCACCTCGAAGTTAGGGTTCGGGTTAGGTTTGCGGATCATAACGCCGATTACGATACCATATCGACGTGAAAGCAACAAATTTCTTTTCTCTTATCTCCAAGGAAACAAGCAATGAATACGTAATTGTTGTTTGTTCGTGGGAATTGTTCAGCTGGATCGTTTAATTTTTCCGATGGGGATGTTGCGAGGGGAGAATTGGTGGATTCTTATCGTAAGCATTCAAATACTTTTGCGAGGCGGCGTACGTAGTTAAAAAAGAAAGATTACGAAAGATCGTACTTCAATGGCCAAAACGTGCACGTTCTATCTTACGATATGATATTTAAATTGGAATCTAAGTAAATACGTTAATAAATCCGAGTTACGTTCCGAGTTATCAGCGATCAAAATTTAAATTATACAAGCCACTGGATAAATCTAGTTGCGAAACGCGACGAAGAATCAGAAATTCTCAATCGCAAATAACGAACGCGAACTCGCCCGAACAAATCATCCCCCATTAACAGAGAAATCGAGCGAAGAACGTAACGTCCGTTCTTTCCCGTATCCGCTTGAAGGGTCGACGGTTTTTTTATCGAGAGAATTCGCGAGGAATTTCGTCGGACGGGGTGTCTTGAGTTTCCCTTTCACGGGATTGACGCGCGAACTCAAGGTCTTGCCTTGGCTTCAGGGTCGGTGCCACGGCCCGGAGAGTGCGAAACGGAGAGAAAGAGAAAGAGGACACGGTTGTGTCTCTCTTCGTACAGTACCTCTCCTTCCCGTGTTCGGGTTCTCTTTCTCGCACGCTTGTATCGATCCGACTGGCTGCCGGATGTAGTATCTTCGACGCAAACGCAAAACCGAGCGAAAAGGTGAATGCAAACGCGAAATTAGACACGCGGCGCGCGCGTCGCCGGCAAAAATTCGAGGAACAACAAATACCCGGGACCGTTAAACCGCTTGCAAAGTTCGCGTGCAAGAAGAGAAATCGAGGAGTAATCGGAAAGTGGCGAGATAATCTTCGATATTCGATTCGGTCACGTTGTGATTTCGATTGGAAAATTAATATTTACCTACATATTTCGATAAATTTACAATGGCTACGAAACTGTTGGTAAACGCCCTTATTTTCTGATAAAGCGTTCGTCTACCAGTTTTTACATTTCATCTTCATAGTATCAAATTTTTATAATCATGTAAGAATACCACTAAATAATACGAAGTATAATATACCTGTGTATAATACAATGGTGTGGCAATATTTTTTCTAACCACTATATGTAAGTTTATTAAAATAACAGCTATCTTTATGGACAGACAGGAGGAACGCAAAGAATATTTAAATTTCTTACGATATTTGTATCGATATTATTGCAAAATTAAATAACTAAAGAATCTTGCAATTGTAGAGTGCCTCAACTCGTAGAATACAGAAAACTCCGCGAGAAATACGTTAATAAATTTACCAGAACTACTAGAACTATTCGGTAATTAAACACGTTTTCTCTTATTCAGTTTTATTTTAATCCACATCGGGTGTTTATTGCACGATGGCATAGGGATATATTCGCATTTTAATGTCGAGTGTTTCATTTTGACGTAAACATAGAAACGTAGGCTGGAAAACGAGGGGATAAATTTACCACCATCGCTTGAAAAATCAAAGAAGAAAAAAAATTACAGAAAGTTTAGTAAAAAAACAACACGGCTCGATTGTCTAGCTAGGTTATCTATTCATTCCTCGGACAGAATACGTAGATCGTTGGTCACGTTTTCCGTTCGTTACGTCTTTGATAGACATCTTACAGGATCGTGCGGTTATCACCGATCTGTTCGCCTTTCATCTAAATCACACCCTGTATAAACTGTTTCATTTATGGTCGTTATAAATTTGTAATGCAGCAATCCATTCTCACAAAGTTGTTTACTTTTAAATTTAACGTGCTTCTTATTGCAGGCATTTTGATTTAAAACATTAATTAAAAAGAAAGGAAATAGACGCAATTTTAATTTATACTGAATAATATAAATTCCTCTTTCTTCGCTTAAATTATGTTTTACTCAAAGGTAGTAATTCTAAATAGTAATATTGCTCGAGTTATAGTACCGTGTTCGAGTCGTTCCCGCTAGAACGTTCGCACCTTCTGTTCCCAGAAACGATTCTGAAACGAGCCTGAAGCAGGTAGATACTGACAAGTTACATTTTCAATTGGAACTAGCTTACGTGCAAGCACGAAAATTGAAAGACTGTATTTCGATGCCATTTAATTAAAAGAGTTTGGTCTATACGATTTCTATGAGCATAATCTTGTCTATTCATATATTCTTTAGAATAATGTTTACGTTAAACGAAAGAAAATTAATTAATCAAAGAAAATTAATCATGTATAAAAAATCGCCGAAGTTCTTTAAAGCTACAAGCCAAGAAAAATAATTAGAAATTCTGCATGAAAAAGAACATCGATCGCCAAAAGATCGTAAGAAGGAAAAATTTCAAACGTCCGCTCCAAAAATGTACGTTTCGAATCTTAAAAATAAAAGACAGTCGAATCTACGAGAAGCTAAAAACTAGAAACTCGCGTGAAAACCAAAATAACTCCGACTCTGCAAGAAACCATATAGAAAGGAAAATTCCAAACATTCCCTTCAAAAAAAAATCCAAAATTCGAAATGAAAAATTCCCTAGATCGTCAATAAATGCCTGGAAGAAAGAAAACTACAAAGGAGTAAAATTCACAAGACGATCGAAAGCACGAAAAGCAGCTACGCTTTGATCACGATCGAAACGAGCACGTCGAAAAGTTGCGCGGAATATGTGGCGTCGCGGCGGAGTCTCGCCACCGTGGGAGCGTGTAAGCACGCATATAATGCGTGCGCAAGGTCGCACGATTCGTACGCGCGATACACACGCACAAACGATGGCGCGCGAGCGAGAGAGCTCCAACCCTCTCGTGTATGTGTGTGTGTAAGTGCATACACGTGTGTGGCGACGCATGAGTCACAGCAGCGTTTGAAATACGCGCGCGTCCACAGTGTGCGTGCACGCACGCTGAAAGCCAGCCAGAGAGAGAGACGCGTGCCTGACGCATTAGAGTCGTGCACAGCTCAAAATCGATATGGCGAATCTAGCCGGATTATTTCCTTCACGGGGCTTCGCGCAATGCTCGTAATCCACGGGTAAACCGTGGCCGCAGTTTGGCCCTGCGAGGTGACGTTTTCAAACTTGTCTTTGACTAGGTTCGTATTCATTCTAAGTTTGTATATACAAAATGTAATTTGCCTTTTATTTGCTTTTCAGTAAATGTACGTAGAGTCTACGAAATATTAAACATTTAATTAAAACGCCGTCTTTTTAATCATTATCTCGTTCAATGTAGCATCATTTATTGGAAAGAATATTTATATAGTTTAAACGAATTCTTGTGAACGAATAATTATAAATCGTGGGCAAAGTGTTTCTATTATATCTTTCATATGTATATGTATGTTATATGAATTGCAGTTATATGCCCGACGATAAATGAAATTCTACTGTATTTATACAAATTATTAACTTTTTAAATGAGAATTCTTCGCGTTGAAACGCTTTGTACGTTGAAGAATTATACAGACATTTGGGAGAGACGATACTATCCGAGTGTAAGAATAGGATATCTAATTCGCGTTGTTCATTTCTTTCAAGTAAGCTGTATTGCTTACAACTTAGAAGGATTGCAAGTGTCGAGAAAATTTAAAGAACTCTAGTAAAAGGACAGCCTAACTTCAGTTATGAAGAATCTAAAGGACAAATAAAGATCTAGGAATTCAGAACAGAAAAATCAACTTCCATTTATAGGAGCAACCTAGACGAGAATTAATAAAGAAATAATCAACGATTTGCTTAAAAATCTTCCAAAGCAACAAGATAATAAAAAATGAGATCAAAGATCAACGAAGTTGGATATTTATCTGTCAACAGCTTCGAGAAAGAAGCAAAAGGCTTCATCGTTTTTGATCGGCCCATGGAATCTATCAACCAATCGTGACAGGACAACAGGACGGGCAACGTGAGCAAGGTATTTTGCATTTTTTAGCTATAATTGGACATTGGGGTGTCCCACCTTGTCATTAAGTGCACGTGAACGGTTGCACGTGCACGCGTATCGCCTGCGTGTCCTGTTCGCGACAAGGTTCTCGACTTCGCACACTCTGTTAGCCTCACTCGTTCGATCCTCGAGAGCAAACCCATGACCACGATCACGAAAATTCTCGTGGTTATTCCTATTAACGAAGTCCAAGTCTCTTCGACTTCGACATTCTTCGCGAAGTCCACCAATGTTGGCTAGAACTGCTGTACACGCGTATAATTCGCAACGAAATTGCCGACTTCCTATGGAAGCATCGCGAACGCGGGGGTTGAAAGTATCCATGGAATCTGAAGATTGATCATGAGCACGTGAATTCGTGCAGATTGTAGGTTGTACGAATTTGCGAGGCCAACGCGGAATTCTACTTTGGGAATTTGGTCTACGCTCGATGATCATTTTGGCAAAATTCTTTGAGTTCAATTGGCAAACTGGTTTGATTATTTGGCAACTTTGTAATTTAACAGCAGCGTGGTATCTGGCAAGCGGAGCATTTATGGGAATTGACGACTTTGTTTTTTTAATAATCTATTATTAGGATTATTTTTCGATGGTATTTCTAATAAAACCAAATTTCTATTACAGAAATTATCAACTGAAATTATCACTTCACGTGGATACCAATATTTTGTAAATTGATCAAAGCATTTGAACGATTCGAACGTTTTGCGATTTAAGGAAATTGTGTTTCGTAAATGAGTGAGCTACGAGAAGCATCGGCTTTGCTTTTTAATATTATTTTTTAAATATGTACTACGTGAATGATCGAGTAACGAGCGAAACTTCCGTCTTCGTAGATTCAGCGGAAAAGGGAATGACTTTGTGCGAACCGGAAACGGCGGAGGCCGAGCTTTTCCGATAAGTGTCGCCAGCGAAATCGAGCGGTGAAACAAAAGGGAAACGGTGAAAGTGACGCGCCGAGGGCAGCCAGAGGGCGGCGAACGAGCACTAGGAGGAACGGGAACACGGCCACCGCGAAACGAGGCGAGCTTCACATAAACGTTGGAAATTAGGAAAACCAAAATCGATTTTTCGACCTCCGTAACAAGTTCACGGATATATATACATAACTTTATATTCGCTGGAATAATGTGCGCGAAATTTTCCACCTAATCGATACACAGTACGAAACTGCGAAAAGAAATGGAAGAAGGCAAAGAATTCTCACGAAGGGCGGAAACTGGAGAAAGCAAAGTATTATACAGTTCGCGTTCGCACAATTCCCGTGTATTATACACGAAACTGTATAACTTTATATTCGATGGAATAATGTGAGCGCAATTTTCCAAACATAATCATATATAGTATGAAATATATAATCATATACAGTAATCATGTATATCATGAAACGACAAAAAGAAGTATAGAGGAAGAAGAAGAAGAAGGAGTAGAGGTTTTCAACAAGGAAGAAAAAGTTCATCGGAGCGTGGAAAAGAAAAAGAAGAAGGGGTAGGGGTAAACTAGGAAAGGGGGAGGAGAAAAGATGAAAAAAGAGAGGGAGTAGGAGAAGGACGTGGAGAAAAACAGAGTACAAGAATGGTTTTCTCTGTGTTTCTCCGTTGCTCGTACGTGCGATTGTGCGTGCGCGCGCGTGTTCTCGTAGAGCATCGTAGCTGCCGATGTGTTACGGGGAGGCTGTGACTCATCCTGCGGGAGAGGGAGAAAGAGGAGGAGACGGGGAGAGGATGGGGGAGAGAGCGAGTCCTGTTCCCGTGGCAGGAAGCAGCGAGTGGGGGCGGGGATCGATATATCGACTCGAGAAACGTTCCTGCCGCTAGCAGGACTGCGTAGATTCAAGGTCCTCTTTTTCTCTGTTCTCTCTCTGCGTGGCTGTCTAGCTCGCTCTCGCGGCTCCGTAAAGTCACAGCCTTCTTCCCGTAGCCGGGGAACAAATGCGCGCAAAACTGTAAATTCCGTCCGCTTCCAAGCCTTGTTCCTTTCGACGCTGGAATTTCACTGTCGTACGTTTTATTCTTCCTTAAGTTCCCTTTTCTTTCTTCCTTTTATTTTTCGTCCGTTTCAATTGGGAGAAATATGGGTTTTAAATGAGAAGGAAGACATCTCGAGATTTCAGGGGTGAATTTTAAAGGCATCTTTTTTTACCAAATTATTCGATCGTTGAAGCGATGAATAGAAAATAGGAGAATCGATTTCTTCGAGAATGGCTTAGAAATCCTGAATCATACGATTATCGATCGCATTTAACCTTAACGTTTCAACCCCTTGTCTCGTAATATCGAGTCACACTTCTCCCATGGACTATAGATCAAATATAACGAAGATATCTGTTCTGTCTCAGAATGAATTTTACAAATTCTAATCTCACTGTCGTATTTCGATACTGTCTCCGAATAAATTTCTAAAGATCGAAATATCCAAAATCAACGTACATATCATATTCACGAGGAAAAAAGAAAAAATCACAAGATAAATGATGGAAAACTATAATTTGAATATTCTTCACCTTCGTGTACAACTACCCATTATCGTCAAGCCCTTGCAACTTCCAATGTACGTTCGACACTGAAAATCGACACGGAGCCATCGGCGTTAAGCGGAGACCTGAAGCCCCCGACGATCGATCGTCTCGGTTTGTCGACTACCGTTTCTCAGTGGCTCCAGAGTCGACGATTCGCGAATCACAACAATTCGCTGGAAGCGTACGTACTGCTCAAGTCCACGTGACATCTAGTGGATGATATAGATTCAGCGAGCGCGTCGAACCTGCTACGACATGGCACGATGACGTCAAAGAGGTCACGTCAGAACATCCGGTGTGCGTAAAGCACATTTTGGCCATTTTTCGGCCACAGGCCTATCGATTCGCGAACGTCGTCGCCAGACCATTTCCGTTCGACTTCGAGAAGAGTTTTCGGAGGGTGGTGGCGGGCGGGAGGGGAGGGGGAGCGACACAAATTCGATTCGTTTCGAGAGCGCATACGCCGCGCAATGACTGCGTCCTTTAAAATTGGATTCCTGAATAGCATTACGAGGGAACTTATTGTGTTGGTTGCTGGACCAGAGGTTCTCAATCGGTGTCTTTCATTGATTAGTGGATTCAGAACGAAAATAATTCGTAGACTTGGAAAAAACGCTTTCGTCTTTGCCAATTTCTAATAATAGAAATTTACGAAGGCTAAAGGAAAAAAAGAAATTATTTTTATCGGTGTTTTTACTCTGATATCACTGGATGGCGAAAAATGTACTCTCGTATGAAATAGTGGAAATTGAGATAAATCAAGTTCAAATCCACGAACTTTTGCGAGAATCCAATAATACACGTACCTATAGAATTATCGTTTTAATATATGTAATTGTGTAACTTGTTATACGAAGAAGAAGACAAATATCGTTATTGACAGCGGTAATTAAGATTCGTTCCAAGAAGAATGTTGAGAAGAACGAGATATCGTACTGAATAATGGTAATTAAGATTTATTCGAGCAACACAGACGGGCTGAACGATACTTGCGCTGTAACGGACGTTTTTTATGCTAGATCCTCGGTCGTAGATCATTAAATATTTTATGTCGAGAGCCTCGAGAATCTTCTTATTTATTTTATTTCTTCTTTTACCTAAAAAAACTTTTCCGCTTCTCTTAGTTGCTGAACTTTCCTATAGCTAACATTTCGCTATCATATTTTCTTAATTACACGGTCTTCCCGATCGAAGAATCAATTTTTCGTTGATTAGTCGTTTTTGATTTCCTACGGTGAATAATATCTTCATTCCTAACAACCTGTATAATTACATTAACCTCTTCACGCTCACGGACAACGTGTCTTACGAACTAATTCTGTCTCGAATTTATGAATGAAATACCTCACGTCTTAACCCTTTCTTTCATGCTTGATGTTGCGTATACGCAACACCGTACTTTAATTTAATTAATTAACTGATTAATTAAACAAATAAAATCCGGATGAAAGGCTTCGTATCCACTAAATATTATAAGACGTACTTATGTGTCATGTATATGTTTTACATAAATATTCTTACGTACACATTTTGTGCATTTTTCCCTGTCGAAGCTATAAATGTATACAAATTCGGATTAATAAAAAAATAGAATCGATGTTTTTCTCAAACTAAAATGAAATTTGGTACTGAAAAGATTATCGAAAAGCGTGATATATCGTTCATACGTCGCAAGCGCGACATCGAACCGCGTCTATGGATGCGGAAGGATTAAGAGGCGAAAAGAACTGTTTCACTTCGGGTAAAACGTGCTTGAAACGATCGTGTCGCTTCCTTGGTCGCGGCTTCGCACAAAGATTATCGGAAAACGGCGCGTTTAAATGCGAGCAGATGTACTTAAAGCGACAGATGCTTCGATGGCGATGCGAGAAATGGCCGCGCGTCGCCACGAATTCGTTGCTAGCTTGGCACAAGCCGCCCCGGGATTCAGGGTGTTTCGACGAGTCGAAAAACAGTCGTCGCTCGATCGATACTCGCCTCTCGTTCTTCCTGTACACACACTTGCGAACGTTCATGCGTATACACGCGTACACGTACGTGTTTCAAATACACGTATATGTATTTCAGGATTAACTAAAATTAAACTCGGTCGAGCCGAATGCGAGCAAGGACGATCTATTGACATTAACCAGTTTCGCAAATAGGACGCTGGTCGGCAGATGGTAGACACCAGAAGAAGAAAAGCAGATCTCGTTCGCGAGATTTCCAAAAGGCGATTCGATCGCTCGAAACACGAAACGCCATCTGCTGTACGAGGATAATTAGATTCTCGTAATGCAAGATAGAATTTTTGTTGACTGCCTCGAAATGGTATTGGGATCGGTTCTTATTGCCTTTGACGAACGAGCTGTAAAGGTTTCCGGTTCGGAACGGGTAATCCGATAGATGATACGTTTTGTCGCGATGTTTTCGCTCTTCTTTACAGAGAGAATCTCTTTTCGTCCTTTTCCATTGTCAAATGTTAAAGAGAACTGGCCTTGTTAAAGATAAAATCACCTGTGTGTAACTACCGTTACGCTAGATAGAAACAAGTATTTTGTCTTCTACATCTTCTGACAGAGAAGCTTGAACGAAGAGGAAATCTCGCGTATGTAAATGGGGACTTGAGGAACGGTAAAAGTAGAAACAATTAGTTTAAAAAACGTGTTTGTAGTTTTATCATCAAAGAATTGTCGTTACACGTTTGCCTATGCTCCTCTGATATTTTTATGCAAGGGGAAAAAGTTTTATCGAAAACACGGTAAACATCGTAAAATCTCGGGAAATTTGGCTAGACGCGGCTCCATCGTCGCAATGGATCGACGAACCGCGGCTAACGACCACGAAAACTGGATTTCACACTCGGCTGATGAAGGCCGCGTCCCGGAGAACCCGGCCCGTGTACCAAGGACGAAATTCCCTTGGCAAGGTGGCCGGGTCGATCGTTACTCGCGCGATTTCGCTGTCGCAACGTCTTCGCGCCTGCCTCTCTTGCAGGAAAATCGAGTTTTCACCGTTTTCCCTTTTACCAAGATAGAAAGGGAAAACGGCAGGAGAGAGGAAGGAAAGGGGAGGTTGTGTTAATTTATACGAAATGTTAAGTCCGCGTCTTTTAATCGAGTCAATTGTCCTGGGCGACGATTAATCGATTTTTCCTTTCGCAGAATGAACGGAGTGAAGCGAGCAATCTGTTCACATTTTCCGTGTTTTCTGAACGAGATGAAAATTACGCGACAAGGTGAACAAGTTCTTCGTTCTATAGATTCTTCTTTTTCAAAGATGACTTTTTTTACTGATGTTAGAGGCACAGTTTGCCTTATAATTATGGTTAGTTAGCTTCTCGATTGAGATCAAAATTATACAGTAGCGCGAATAAATTCCTTTTAGTTGTAAGACTATACAGTACATTTGTAAGATGTTCCTCTTTTTCTTAAATCTTTAACTGGTATTGTTAGATTATAAGTGGCATACTACGACAGTTTAACATATCATTAGTTTTGGACTATACGTACTTTCTTTTATTCTATTCTTTACCTGCTAAATATCATTAATGGTTTCTAAAATGGTCGTAAAGTGGTAGGAAAAAGTGAAAGTGACTAAAAAAATAGACGATGGAACGATGTCTGGAGATTTTATAAAGCGAAGGAGCGAAGAAGGAGCACGAGAGAAAGCAAGGAACCCGAGCAAAGGAGGCAAGGGCAGGGAGTAGTTCACCGTTGCGAGACGTTTCGCCGAGAGGCGGTCAGGAAGTGGGACGAATTTTTCGACTTCCGCGGCTCGATCGATCCCTTGTGCCCCGGCAGGCTCTCAATATCCATTATTACGACGAAATAGGCGCGCGGGCGCACCTCGGCGCCTCCCTTTTGCCGACAAAAAAAAAAAAAAACCCGGTGAAAACGCGAAAGCGCCGACGTCGAATCGAAACGCTCTTTAATCGCTCGCTTCATTTGCTACACGAATGGAATTGAATTTTTTTTTTCCCCTCTTCCGAAAATCGACTTTTCGTCGCGTCAACCGATTTGTGGGATCGTTTAACCCTAATGCGATCCACTTTAATCCTAAATCGAGTAAAAGTTAAATAAGGATTAAGAGTGAAAGTTCTACGGAATTATGATATACGTATATAACAAAATTGTAAAATATTTAATAGAAATAGAAGAGAGGCTGCTTCCAATCTTATTTAATGAATGAGAAATAGAATAATTTTCTATTAAGATCGTTAATAGATAATTGCAATGTTAAAGTGATAATAACACGATTGAACGATTATACGCTTTAACAGATATATAACACATAAGCTTAAACGAAGAGGAATCATAGCAAATCTGGCGTATGTAAATGGAGACTTTGGGAATAGTAAAAGTAAAAAAAATTAGTTTAAAGAACGTATTTGTAGATATATCATCAAAGAATTATCGTTACACGTTTGCCTATGCTGCTCTGGTAATTTTATACAAAGGGAAAAAGTACAAAATTTTCTCAATAGTCGATCCACTAACGCTAGAATTACTAATTTTAAAATTACTTAAATATATTACACATAAATCTATAAAATTTATCTGAATCTAATTATGTTGAAACTTTAATTTGCAAAATTATCATACTTTAATAACCATAAGAAGGATAATCTGAATGCTATCATTTCGACAAATTTCGTAGTCTTAATGATGACTTATGACTTTAAACTAGAATGCATAATCTCACGAATCAAGTCCTCGTTCCAAACCATCGAAAAAACTCTTCCTTATTACCATTCCACGTCATTCTCTTATAAAAGGTCCAAAGAAAATTACAAAGAAAATCCTCTTATTCATCCATCATCGGCAACCTCACCCACCCCGAAAGAAAAGAACATCGAATGGTAGACGGATCGGTCGATTGGTTTGGATCGATCCGCGGAAAGGGGTGATTCTCCCTCTGGTTCGAACGCGAACCGAATAATCGGCATTGGGCGGGCTTTTCGGTTCCGGTTTCTCGATAAATCGAACTGTACGAAGCCTGTCAACGGTAGCAAAGAGGAGAGAAAGAGGATCCGGCGAGTGTTCGGTTACTGGACGGCGTCGGATCCGACGATTCGCGCGCGTTTCACTCGTCGAACCGATAACCGTGTCCGATAACCGGCTGCAATTGCCTCAGGGTTATCGTACATCAGGCCAATCAACTCTACCCGGGCCTGGGAAGACGTTGAGAAACGGCTCATTCACTTTTCCACGGCCTTGGAAAGCGAAAACGAAACGTGTTTCATGATTTGTTGACTTTACTTGATCGCAGAGGAAATTGAACGATGACTATGTTTCGGCTCGATGCCGGGTGACATTGATAGGGTGCTTTTGTTTGATTGCAATAGGGAGGGTGATTGATGATTATGATGATTAGGATGGAATGGGTTATGTGTTTGGAAATGGAGCGGCATGATCCGTGGATTGCTGGCGGAGTTGGAGCACCGTGTGAGGAATCGGATTGTAATGGATTGTAATGTATAGGTTTCTCGGTGTATACATACGATTTTAAATTGTTTTGTTGATCAAATGATACCATTCATTTATCTAAGAGTATGATAATAATCTTATAATGATTTTTTATACTATAATAAATTGAACTACTTATTGTATATAAAACTTCAAACACTATTTGGCGAAGATGATGTGTACATATTATACCCCAACAATATCGCGTGCAATTTGTATTCTTTTTAACGAAAAACACGTTAATTATAATATAGCTATCCGTTTGTCTCGCGTCTTAAAATTCAATTACAATTAATTCATAAGCGTCACACATATGCGTATGGTACTGGTAGCTGGTATTTTACAGAGTAAACTGTCTGCAAAAATTTTTATCGTTGATGAGAATTTCGTACGTGTAAATATGTGCGGCATTTATATCACATGTATACAAAACGATATTTTCTACTTTCCAAAAATGTGAATTCGCATGAACGTTCCCAGTTTCTGTATCATATTCCAAATTCATATCAATATTTAGGACAGAAATCGTGACAAAACATGGGCGGAGCGCGTGGACGAGCACGTTGTCAGTGAGGTCACCCATTACCCGTTTGCTCCAGGCTGATTCAACTGTGGTCCCCACTGCTTAATCCTCATGTCGTGCTCCGCCCATGATGTCCAGTGATTTCTAGAACCTGCTGCGTGTGCCTTCGTTCGCGTAGGTCACGTATAGAATTTCTCACCGATGCCATTAGCGTAGCGTCGATGAATCGCGCGAAAACTCAACCGCAAAAGAGACCGCAAAACGCGCTGCGTATCGCACGTCACTGATGCGATCTTCGTTGAAGATCGCTGCCCCCGGCGGTTCCAACGCGCGATTCCCGACCGGCACGTGTGAATCGCCGCTCCCGGCGACGTAACACGACGTAATACCGCGCAAGAGGCGGCGTGGGCGTTGACACTTCTTTCGGTTGCCTCCGGACTATCTGTCTTTCTTGTTATTGTAGCAACGACGTAGTAAATACCTACAGGGTGTTCCACAAGTGGTTGTTTATATACAGTGGCTACGAAAAGTATTTATAGACGATTGTATTTATTATTGCATTTACATGTTAATTAACGCTTTAATTTTCCCTTCTTTTCACAATTTTGTCTTTACAGCAAGTATTCGTCCAGTGTATAGAATATATATTCTTCGTAATTCTAATGCTACATTCTTACGTTTTCAACACGGTAAGGCGCAAGATGCAAGGCAGAAAGTGAAAGAAAGTAAGTGTTTTTACGAATATGAATGAAATCTTTAATACGAAATTGTCTCCATCTTGAGGAAAATTGAGTTTAATACCTATTTTTGATAGAGAAAAGGAATGGAATTATTCTGCAATTCCAAAAAAGTCAGCTCTTAAAGTTCTACGATTTAAAACGAAACATTCTTTACGGTGTCAACAGCATTACCAAAACCAAAGACCAAAGTGGACTTCTCCGTTCTTAGCTTCTGGAATTATTTCCCTTCCTAACATTAACGTCTAAGAAAATTCTTCGCGCCTCGACCCACCTCCCTCGATAACTTATCATTGCAACCTTGGCATAAAAAGGCGACAATGCAGCCAATTAACCGGTTCGCGCGTAGAGATACTTCTCCTCCGCAGAGTATACGTATCGATCCAATTGCAGCGAAACCCGGCAAGTGACAAACGTTTTCAAGGGTTGATCGATGTCGGAGGGCGAGGATATCATGCTAGTTGCACGATCGCAATTCCGTCTCCGACTTTCAACTTCAAACTATCCGAGACCAACTTTCTCTTTCATTCTATTCCGGAAATACAAGTTTTCACGCGAAAGAAAAGGAAACGAAAGAAAACGTTTCAAAGGGTTGTTCGATGGGAAACTATTACACCAATCGCATAATAGTCCTTCAATTTTTAACCTCAAACTCATCAAAATTATCTTCCTTTTCCGTTTCAGAAATCCTTTACATCTCGTTCTTTTCTTTTTTTTACACGAAAGAAAAGGAAAGAAAAGAAGAAAATACTTCAAAGGGTTAACCGATATCAGAGAACGTAGCTAATACGTCAATTGCACGATTGCGATTTCATCTTTCATCTTCAACTCCAGTCGGAATCAAGCTTCTTGTTTATTCGAGAAATACACGTATTCGTTTGACAGAACAGAAAAAGATGCAAACGAAAGTGACAAAAAGAAAAGGGAGAAGAACTTGTGAAGGAATTTGAGGGGTTAAAATCGTTTACCCTCGGTCATGAAGCGGGTCAAAACAGTGAGAAAGGCGATAAAAATTGGGGCATCGCGGATGGCCTCTCGACAGCAGCCAGGTGTACGATGAACTCGAGGGTGGCCTCCTGTTTCGCGAGCAGAAAGACACGGGGGGTGAGCCTTCCCTCGGGATAAAGAGGGTGTTAAGATCCGCGATGGTGTGGGTTGTTGTGACGGCAATGCTTGTATACCGGTCGGGGCCTTCGACTCGTGCCGCTGCCCATCTATCATCCGAGCATCTCTTCCCATTCCTCTTGTTTTTCTTATTTTTTTTCTTTTTTACCTTGCCTTTGTCGTGCGTCGTCCCGCTCGTAACTCCTAACCGGTCGACGCTGTCTCAATGTACTCGTAAAGATCACGAAATGTTTGGAGAAGTGTTATATGTGCAACTTGTTTGTTTTTAAAAATCAAAAGCAGAATTTGAAATTACACATGGCTATTTGACATTTGGAATTTTAATTTTCATAATCGTCTAACGATTCTAATACTATCGCGATATTAAAGCATCATTTTTTATTTAATAATTTCTACAAAACGATAGCTCTGTGCTACTTATATTTTCTTTTGCTAGTTTTCTAATGGGATAGAGATAAAAGCTATTTGGTAGAAGATTAAATTTGTTATTAAAACTACTTTATACGTTCTTATAATTCTTAGCTAATTAAAATGACAAAATAAGGATGTTCTTTTTCCTGCCCCAGTTTCAACTGCCTGTTGCGATTATTATGAAATATTGGAGGGAAGAGACGTAGCGTTCCTGTTCTAGCAAGACGTAGAACATAGAGGAGTTTAACATAATCGGTTGTCATTGTCGCGGCATAATGGAGCAATGAAGGTGACGCATATACGGTGACGGGTTATTCAGTGATCGATTTCGAGAATCGCATATTATTTGTACTCGACAGGCTATCATTGAGCGGAACAACAATTTTCTCGTTTAATCACGGCTCATCACGAGATGCGCTCTGCCTACGCACGGCTGTCCGTGAAAGTCACGATAATAGCTGTCAGTGACTCACTTAAGGTCAGCTCTCGGAAAGTGGCACGATAAAGACAAGAAGCAACTACGAGTCGACGACTCGTGAAAATCATCGTCGATCTGTTGAACTTTCCACTAAAATGGTACGTCCGACACATGTTCTAAGAAACTTAGGAAGTTTAACTGTTTTACAATTCCATCCAGTTGTAATTTATTACGAAAGCTGAGAAAGAAGTTTGATTCAATATTTTTCAAAATATTTAAACAACATTTTTCGAGCGTATAGCACGTTGTAATCGCTAAGAAGCATCGAATATATGTTAGCGTACTGTTGAGTTTCTATAATGCAGTAAAATTGCTGTTACTGAAACGCGAGAGAGAAGCGTTATTGACTATGAATGATACGATGGAAAATGGCAGATCTAGCTGGACGATTGCTAAGAACAGTTAACATCGCTCATTTTACACCCACATCTCTAGAATCCCTAACGGATAAACGCGTTTCATAGAACACATTCCTCTTATCAGTATCAACGACCGACCGTTCGATTCTCTGCCGAACATTGATCTGAATGCTTTTCTTATCGCAGTTCCATTTCACACAGAAAATAAAGAAAAGGAAGGGAAAGGACAAAAAATCTTACGCAAGAAAAGAAAGATCGAGTAAAAAAATATTGTTTAAATGAAATACTACGACTTCTCGATTTTCACGTGATTAGTATGAGAAATCTTTGCTTGTCGAGGAACGAATCGATTCGTTTTAATTGTTAGGCGAGCATGTTTTATCGTGACGAGAAGAGAGAGAAAGAGAGAGAGAGAGAGAGAGAGAGATGAAAGCAGAGGAGAGAAAGGAGAAAGAGAGAAGTAGCGCTAGGCCGTATCGGCAGCAAACAACACGTTTGTTTCTGAACGAGTCTGAGTTCGATACGCGATTATTATGACCCGCGACGAGCCTTGAACTTGCCCTACGATAAGCGGAGCTGCTTACGAGACGGCGACGCCGCGCGGCTGTTTGTTGCACACCGCTCTGTACACGCTTGCCCGCGACTTTGCCATTAAATTGACTCGCGTCGGAGTACAATGACCTCGTGCATTCGAGTTTTCAAAACGAACTCTCCACGTCTACTCGTGGCTCGTTCTCGCTTTCGATGCCATTATCCTATCGAATCGAATCGTTCTAAAGTATACCTTTTTAAACGTGGGTTTCGAAATTTTTTTAGAGTTCGTTTTACTTTTCGATGACTATCTTATCGAATTGACGCGATTAAAGATATTTTAAATATCTCCTATCGTATAGATTTTGCAGAGGGATTGAAAAGGTTCACTGTTTTGATAATCGTTTGTCTACATGTTTGAGAAATTTCATTACTTCCTGGTGATATAATTTTAATAATTGTTCGATGATTATTTAGTAATACTAATGAGAAAATTTTATTGCAGATGTTTCGATAAAATTTAAATGGGTCTGAGAATATTTAACTCAGTCTCTTACGAAATGTATTGCGATTGCAAATAAATTGCGACCGTGTTGTTACGGTGAGGAATGCAATTTTCTGTTCTAATCAGAATCGGTAGTCGAGGAGCAGTACATTCGGTATAATCAACTTGCGGCAAGTTATTGGTAAATCGACGTTGTTAGAATGGCATGTGATTTTCTGTTGTATCAACGTGAACGTCACAGTCTCCTTCTTTTTTAATAATTTCCATATGTGTAGCTCCTTGGTATCAAACAATTGAACCGTAGCATTGCAAACGCATAATTGACGATAACCTCCACTTGCAGCACAACGTCTTTGATAAATAAAAGGAAGTAAATCATTCCCGTTGTTTCAACAAAAAATCACGAGGAAAGCTTCTTCCTATTTTAAGAATCTGAACTGATCAGTCTCCTTTTTTAAACACTTGTACCACGTTGATAAAAACGAATATTGTCTATTTTAAACATCTAAATTGATCAATCTCTCCTTTTAAATACTTAATAAAAATACTTGTTCCACATTATAGAGTCACCAGCTCTCGATAATATTCTTTCTTGTTTAAGAATCCATTCGAGTTCAATAAAAATTCATAAAGCGCAACAATTTCTTAGGAATAAAAACCAGGAGAGGGAAAATATATGAAAACAAACTTTACAATGCTCGTTTTTGAGCACAGTTCGAATCCGTCGCTAGGAAAAGCAACTGAACAGCCGAACAGCCAGCCAGCCAGCCAGCCAGCCAACGAGCCAGTCAACCCACCAACCCCCTATTCAATGTCGTTACAATAATAAACCACCTCGGTTATCTGTATTTCTGTATTTCCCTCTGGGATTCTCGGCACATTCAGGCATCGGGGCCAAGTTCAGCCTCTATCTATATATACACGGAGCGTTCTATAACGCGGTTGTATGCCAGTGTTTATCCTATCCTGGCATCCGTGCGCCACCCCTTTCTCTCAGCGGGCGCCGCGTGCACCTGGATTTTCACGAATTTCAAGGGAAACACGGGCCGACAACTAACCCCACCCTTCGAACGATGTCGCGTGCCGACCACCTTCATTTTCGCGCTCGTTTCATCGCCCTTTCGATCCGCTCGTTCTCGCGGAATTACTCCAGTTACGCGGGCGCGAACGCGTGCGGCGCAACAGGATTCCTCTTCCAACGAAAGTGAATCCAGACACAGCGAATTTATAACTTTTCGAGTGTTTTACGCGCCGATGTGTTTTTTTAAAGGGGAGAAGTTTTCAGCAAAGAATGATTACAAACGAAAATCTAAGGACTGTTTAATAAATTAGGAAAGACCCGTTTAAAGAAATATCACGTTTCGATCGTTTTAACGTGCTTCAATCGGAAAAGTATACTTTGAATATTAAAATAGTAAATGTTGGTAACTAATATCTGCTCTATACAAGTCTGTAGATTGTTTTACGTATATTCCATTCTAATCAGATTAAGTTTAAATTCACTTTGGCTGACGAACGATCTTCGCATATCGATAATCACGAAAGGATTTCGCATAGACCATCGATAAGTGATGGTGAAAATTCCAAGCTTCGTCGATGAAAACGAAATTGATTGATAAAACATACTAACCTTTTTCTCGGTGAGTTTCTCGCACCGCCTCATTTTGCAGATCTGATGGCTCTTGTCGTTGCGGCATGGCGCGCAATCTCCGCAATTGTCCTTGCGTTGACATCCGATGCACTCGCCGCATCTCTTGCGTTTCTTCTTGGCCGGTTTGTCGCTGAGTCCGCCATCACCGTCGGCATCGGCCATGCCGCCACCAAGGTGATGGGCTCCCCTGTTCGCAGTGGATGAAACCGCGGCTACTTGCCCGGAACTCTCGACATTTCCGGCGCCAGCGCTGTCTTCGGACTCCATCGAGCCGGCTCGCATTTTTCTACGCTCTTTTTTCCTGCCGTCGATGCCGATCGGCCTGGATGTAGGTGACGAGTCAAGCACCGTGGACATCGGGTTCTGGAAATTGGCGTGATGCAACTGAGGATACTCTGGCTTCACCACGGTCAACACCGTGTGATGAGGATGTCCAGGAGGCGGAGGCGGGAACGCCTGCACCGGACTGGAACCCAGCAACTGAATGTGCCTTTCGTCGAGTAGCTGCTGTTGAAGCGCTGGTACCTCTCTAGCTTGAACGGGAGCCGGTACCAAAGGATAACCGACGCTGCCTCTATGCGGATGCGGGGCTGGGAGCGGCGTGCCAAGCGTGTGGAAGCTAGGCAGGCCGACCGCCGACGTGACAGGTGGAGAGTGCGATATCGAGGCTGGCGACAATGGCGTGAGCGCGGTTAATTGAGGCTCTGCCTCACTAGGAGCCGTAAATTGACTCGCGAAGCTGGGCAGACCTTCGGCGGCTGGCGCGGCGGTCGGCGCACCGCCACCAACGGCATTCTTCGACTCCCATGGCCTGTACTGGCTGGCGAGAACCACCTCACCCCGTGAATCGATCAAGCGACCCGTCAGTCCCTCGTAGTAGTCCCAGGAGGATGTCAGACCGAGTCCAACGTCCTGGGAGTGAAGGGTAGTCAGTGTTGTCGAGCTGTCCATCGCGTTGTCCCCGGCGAAGCTGCTGAATGGCGGCAGGTGACGCGCCGGATCACCTGGACCGACCGAGCTCGGCGAGGTCGCGACCGCCGCCGGAGGGCTTCCTGGTACCCTCTCGGTGGCGACGACCTCCTTCGTTACCTCGGCGCTCATCTTCCCCGCCACGTCATCTCGACGTGAACCCCCTGCACGCAGGAGGTCGTGTTACTTTTCTGCTTCCGAAAATACTATGTTTCTGACACTGGTCCGGGACAAAATCAACGACAGTACGAAAGAGTATACGGTGCGTATGCGGCTGTATACGCACACGAATTTCCGATCTTTCGATCTTGTTTCCTTTATCGGGTGATTTTATAGACGTTCGTTTTTCCACGATCGTGACTGGACGCTCGTTATCGAGATTATCCGCTTTGCTCGACGCGTGCTCGGGACTCGTTTCCACAGCACCGTGACATCTGGGAGAACGGGTCGAATATTCTTTCTCTATCGATGCCTTTCCGTGCCTCAAACCTTCCGTTGGTCGATACTGAAACGCGGGTTTCTCCTAACGATTCTTCTGGTGTCTTTTCTCTGCTGGTGTTGCCTTTCTTTCTAGCTTCGTACCTTTGCGTTATCTCGGTGTATGTGTTTCTTTTTCGTGTGTATCGGTGTGTATCGATGTGTATCAGCGTGTATGTGTGATTTTCCTGAATTTCTTCCTCTTGCCTCTCGTTTAGAGCTCTTTCTCGTTCCTCTTTCGCGTTCACTCTTGTCGTTATTCTCACTTGCTCTCGTTCTCTCGTTCGTACGTACGCTTTCGCTCTCTCTCTCGCTCTCTATAACTCTATTTCTGTCGTTTGTACTCAACAGGTTTAGGCTACGAACTGAAGTAGATCGGTTTCTCTGGGAGTAATTATATGCGAGTCCCCTTTTCCGGATATATAGGGCGGCCTGCGTTCTCTCCGTCTGTCTTTCGCTTTGGATGGGACTCTTTTTTCCTTAATTAGATATTCTTATACGCGCTCTTTAAGAGTAGGTGCGTCTGTTTTACTTTTCCTTTTTTTTTTTTGCTTTTTTTTTGTTTTTTTTAAAAAAAAGAACGTCAACCCTTACTTTTAGTTTGCCTATCACGTAAAATTTGTTTATTATAAGCTTAGAAAACTTTGTCGGTCATATTATTTCATTTACTTATTTCGTATGCTTCTGTTTTGCGCTTTTTTTCCTTCTTCTAATTAAATCTGCTCGCGAAGAGATCGCCGCTCGTCTAGCTGGTTAGTGAGTATATCGTTAGCTCGCTGAGTGATTAGTAGAAAAAAAGAAATGGTAGATTCTTTGGTTTACGGTTTTTACTTCTTCTTTCTTCTTTTTTCCCTTTTGTTTCGTTTGTCTTTTATTTTTTTAAATCTGCTCTTAAACGTACAACAATCGTGTTAAACGCGTTTCTCCGTTTTTTTGCTTTCTTACTCTGTTTCCTTTCCTTTTTCGTTTTTTTTTCCTTCGTTTCGTCTTTCGATTTGGCACTGGCGGACTTTTTTTTATTTTTTCTTTTTTTTGTTTCAGATATACTTTGTACACTAATTAGATACTATAGCTCTTAATGCTTTGTCTTCTTCTGAACTTAAGCTCTTGGAATATCTTTCTTCTTTTTCTTTCTTTTCGCTTTTTTCCTTTCTTCCTTTGTTTTACGTCGATATAAACACACTAATTACTTCTTTCGCGTTTCGTAAGAAAATAGAAATCACTTGAGGTTAATGTGGCTTGTTAGAAGGCGGTTGATTTGTACGATCTGCAACAGAAAGACACAACACGATATTAAAATCAATCGTTTTACAACTAAATCTATAAGACAGTTAATATCTTTATAATTCGTCTCTCATCCATAACATCGCACAACGATCATTTTCACTTTACACACTTACGCTTTTTGGGACGAACATTTCAACATTCAGAAACAAAAAGAATACACAATGGCAACAAAATGTACTTGCACGAATCCTTATTCTTTACTGAAGTGTTATATGATTAAGTTCTACTTATATATTTGGATCTAATTAGCTACATAGTATGTAAATGTAAACAGTCAAATATGCAAATACTTTCTGTAGCCATCGTAGTTATCTCTAGCCTCTTGAGAAATAAAAAATTTTCACATCACACTCTCACACTTTCTATCATCCTTTTCGTACACTTCAACGCCTCCAGAAAAGGAAAGAAAGAATTCTTATAACCTCTCGTACAGAACGAAAAAGATTTCGATGAAGATAATATTTTGCTACATCGTTAAATTTTCTCAAAAAAAAAAAAAAAAAAATGAAACAAGAAAAAAAGAAAGAAAAAGAAAATATAAGAAAAGGGAAAGAAATTTGGCAGACGATCGAAATTCGTGACGAGTTGCTTCGGAAAAAACGCAGCATTTCGAGATAAAAACGCCCCGATGACGAGGCTCATTGAGTCCTCCCCCTTCTCCATGGTCACGTGAGGCGATCGTAAGCGAGAACGTGACACGCGACTACGTGGGAACGTGTCATAGACGTTACCATAACGTGACCATCGCTAAGCCAAGGTTACTATTACGTTCGGCGTGTCTGCACACCTACTCGCTCGCTTTGATACCCGCGAATGTTGTGCCCTAGTCCCCGGACGGTTCATTCAGCGTTGCTTAGACCGCTGATGATGGCTACGAGCTTTTCGCGTTCTACCATTCTTTGTTTTCATAAAAAATGCACAGTCACTCTTCGTCATTGGTCTTCGTAATGTGTATATTTTGTACTTGATTTAATACTGGAAATATAATATTCATATTTTGTATATACAAGTTGCAGTATTGTTAATTCATGGATGATTCAAGGTCCGCGCAATTTAACATGGTAAATGAAATAGAGATTATTTTGAATGTTTAAGGCGGAAGAAATAGTATTGTACGTTAAAAGTATAATTGTTATGTTACATATACTATATATAATAGTTTGCAGAATAGAACGTGGTGTTCTATGAAAGAGTCATACAGGTATTGTATTAAATAGAACTTCACAACTCCTAACCTTTGATATTCTACCATATGATTTAACCAATAAATATATAGTCATATTGTATATTATTTTATTCTATCGTTGACCTACCCTGTTTTAAGAAATTAATCAGAAAAATGTTTAGTTTGTACTATCATCGAAGTACATTTACTATACCACCTAACCTTTGATTCTACGCTTCCTTTCTTATACAATCCGCCCTCGTTTAATCCAATATTCGATCGATAAATGTCGAATAACATGAAACTATCGTACAATAAATTAATACACGCATTATTAAAAAAACAATCAAGAATAAAAGGAACTCTACTCTTCTACAGAATTCAATGAGTGAGCGATTCGCAAGCGGTTCCAAGCCATCGTCAAAAAGCGGTGCGATGTTGGTCCTCTGTGAGATATCGACCGCCATTTAACCCTTCTCTGTCCTTCTAACAACCTCTCCCTCCGTCTCTCTCTCTCTCTCTCTCTCGCTCTCTCTCTCTTTCACCCTTTCTCTGTCTCTTATTCGCAGTGCATAGAGTAAGTACACATCCACACGATGAGCAATGCTACGCTTCTATACGTATGTTCGTGTGTGTGTGTGTGTGTGTGTGTGTGAATGTGTACGTGTGCTGTTGGCGCGCGCACGCCAGCCAGCTTTTGCACGGCTGGTGGATGCACATAATGGCCGGTACATAGAGAGAGCAATAGCTCTGTCGCTATCTCGCGGCCGGTTCTCCATCGCTCCGCGCCACTCTCGCTGCAAAACTCTCTCTAATAGCTTTACAGCTGTGGCCGACGGAGCTTTCGCTATCGTTGGAAACTTGCACTGTCGTTCGACGCGCACTTTCGCTTGCTGTGAATTAAAACGCGAGTCACGTTGCCTCTTCGTTCGAACTTGCGCGCGAATGCTGTTCGTCCCTTCTTCCATTCTTCGAGTATATTTCATTTGAGATTGTTTGAGAATTGTTTCATTCGATTGTGCTCAATTTAAAATCGTTTAAGAATCGTTTTAACGGTAAAACGTGTTGAAAGAATTGTACGAGCTGAAAGTGGCCTTTACAAGGATTTTGTTTGCGTTTGAAACGTTTACTTCTGGCTTTAACACGTCTTACGTTTGATGGATCGTACTCCATTTCGACTTTTTCACACAGATTGTCGACGCTTAGAAGCATACAGAATAACCGACGGTATATGCTACTGTAATTATTCGTATTTGTGTCATACAAAGCATGTACAATTCTTAGTCAATGATGCAATTAAAATAGAATTTATTAATCTAATAAAGAATCGTGCGTGTCAATTAGAAACCCTTATTTTGTTTTTATAATAGAAAGCGAATTTAGTTTTCTGGATGGCATGCCATTTTCGAGTTTGAACGTTGATATTTCCCATTTTCGAGCGAGGAAACATAATACGCTATTCGATATTATTTATACGATCGTAAGAATTTAATTCACATTTCATAATGAAAAATAAAAAAGCTTTCATACACCAAAAAGTATTTTAATTAAGATTAATTAAGATTCTTTCCTACAATATTTTTAATATCGAGTACAGCAAGATTGCAACGATACTTGCAGCAATTTTTTCAGAATATTTTCCTAAGAAAACACAGCGTAGGTACAAACAAAATTTTTGAAAGATATAGTTATACAAATAAGATCGACGAGACTAAAAATTTCAAGGCATACTACATCCTGCGCATACCACGCTGCGTCGACACGTGACATGGGACAAAGACAAATTCGACCAGTTGGGTCGAATTAACGAAGAATCGAACAGTTCCACGAATTTCCTTGAACGAACCGCTGTGCATCAGAAATAACGACATTTGAGCGAACAGCTCGCTGCCAGGAATTCTTCGTTCCAGCACGAGACTACGATCCACTGGGTGTCACCTATTAGCACATCTTTCAGAAAAACACCAGTGTCTTCAAACATCAGTCCACTTTTCGAAAAAGAATTTCATCAAATAAAAAAAAAGAAAAATAAAAAAAGAAAGAACGCAAATTGAATGGCAGGAAAATAAATTCCTAAAATAAATTCCAAGGATAAATTCTTCGCAAATTCCTGCAATAAATTGTCTACAAAAACACTAAAAGAATTCCACTTTAAATTTCCAACAATTCAAAATTCACGGTTCATTAACAGATCCAAGTCACGATATTTTAGTTTTGTGTGGAAACACCTGCACGAAGGATCAGCACGCAGGCCACAGGAGATTGAACTCTCCTCTAACTGTCTATAAATCTAATCTACACTGAATACCGCGAACTTTAGTCTTTAAAGGTCGCGAAACTCGCCGTGTTGATAGCACGGTCGCGGAGAACGTCTGCGTTCCCTTCTGTACGCGAAAGAAACATTAGTTCGAGAAAAGAAGTTCGAAAGAAACCGGCGAATTCATGACACGGGTATACGTTCGGCCTGCTCGAATATAAATTGCTGCAGTCGCTTGAAAATCGATTCGGCTGCTATCGGCGTCCGACTTGACGCGAAACTTTCCCGCTTCCTCGAGATGTTTTATCGTTTCTCAGACTCCTCCGGCCACGGGATCGGTATAAATTAAAGCTATCTCTCGAATGGATTTCGATTTCCTTTGGAAATGGACTGATGTGTACATATAGGTAAGCACGTGCGTGTCTGTATTTGTACGTTTGGGAAGAGAGGCGAGTTTCAAGATACGTAATTAGAATTTATGGGTTTGTTTTTAGGTAGAAATATTGCAGTGAGCGATAAAAGATACGTGGAGCAATGAAATTTAGAAGGAATTATGGCCTTATAATGAGTAATTTGAATCATCGAAAATGACCACAAAACTTACAGTCAAAAGATTTGAAGAACAAAAACCGCGATTACTCCAATTTGTAGAAACCTGTCTAACAGACTTTACCAGTTTTACCAAAAGTGTAGGTGTATTATGTGCTTCTGTATTATGCCGTAAAAATTCCAACAACATAATCTTTTGAATTCACTGCCACATCGAACACAAAACTACAAATTTCTCTATACCTTAATTTCCCTTGAAGAATGTCATTATAGAATTTAGAGAACTAATTATGATAAAATCAATAACATAATTCGTACGTTTCTACATAAATGTATTCGTTTAAGCTACAAATAAACCTTCAACCGGATCAAATGACCAATAAAAGAAGACGCAACTTGCTACAAAAATCTCAAATCATTATACCACCGAATAGATTCAAAAATTACCATAAATTTCAAGGCGGAACGAAGATTAATTGTCGGGAAATAAGATGTGAGAGTGCAAGAACGGATCTATGAGTACGCATAGCGGAAGGGGCGTCGCGACGGCGGAAGACGAGACGAAATTTCGAAAAGCTACGTCGCGGCCGTGAAAAGAAGCAGGAAGGGGGGGACGCAGCTGGCGCCTGGTCGCGTTGTTGCACTCTCGTCGAATCGACCGTGTACGAGAGGGCCCTGACTGCTTTGTGTGCGTACGAGTTGCGCGCAGAAAAATTCAATAGCGCGCGCGCTGGTCGCGCTAGCGTGCGTAGCGACACCGAACGATATATCCCGTCGTCGGCACGCAGGAGCGCGGCTTCCCAGAAGCGCAACGCGCCGCGGACCAGCTGGCCAACAGAAAGAGAGATCGGAGATTCCGCGCGCTTGGAATTAATATTAGACGGCGACGAGTGCGCGCCATCGAAAAAACCGAGCTAACGAAACCTGTGCTACGAGGCGACCCGGACCTTTGTGCGCGCGGAATATTCTACAGCCGCACACGAACGTACGTCGATGGAAATTAAAAACAATTGTGGCAAGAAACGTTGAAAAATTTTTGTATGAATGTCGACTGTTAGATGTTTCGATTTTTAGAAATATGGTGTTGAAAAGTGGTTTCATTTGGTGTAATTAAACAGAGAGAGAGAGAGAGAGAGAGAGAGAGGGAGAGAGAGAGAGAGAGACTGAAGGAGATATTCTTAGGATGAAATTTACATGTATCGTCGAAAACAAATTGATTAGAGAATAATGCAAATAGCTTGATTCTTGAGAAATTAAACGTTAATTATGTATATAATTATTCTAATACTTAAAATTGAAAAACTTATGGCGACTCATATTGTTGTTGTGCCTTGGATTACGGATACCGCCTCGACATACGAAATTAGCGCGAGATTATATCCAGGCAAAAACAATGTCGCCAATCGTCATTCCAAGCCGAATTTGAATCTTTTGACTCCCCCCGGAAAAGTATAAATAAGCGGACACAATCGCGAGCGAAGCAATTACCAGTAATCAATTGTGAGCGATTATCGAGACGTACGAGTATCTACGAGTTATTATCAAGTTATCCGCGAGCGACTTATTCTATTTTGTTAAACACTTTGTACGAACGTCTATCGACGGTATCAACCTATTTAATTATTTATTCTAAATATATCATTCTCGTCATTTAGTTATACCAATACATCTATCATCCGCCACAAACTTTAGGAAAATGATGTTATATAATTAGTTTGCATTTTGAGTACCCAATAATGATTGAATTAGTATGAGGTAGAAATTTGTCCATCTTCTTGTACAAGACTGACAATTCGCTAAAAAGAACCTGAACTTTTCGTGTATAAGAAGTAACTCGTACTGATAAAACTCGTATCTCCTTAAACTTCTCTGTAAAAACCTACATTCAGTTTTAGGTATTAAATATTAAAAAATTCTATTAAAAAATCAAACTCGTTATGTGATTTTAACGAGGGAATTCTCATTCCTTGTATGATTTGCAAACTAATTTTTCTTTAAATCGTAGACACTTATCGGTAGACGCTACCCTTTTGATATATTTTATCTTGAAAAATCAATCCTCTTAAGTATGTATATCTCATCGAGGCGCAAGCTGCATCGCACCCTGTACATCGAGCGAAGGATAATTGTCAACGACACGTTCGTGCGTATATCGTCGTTCGACCGTAGCGTGCTCCTTTCTTCTTTTTTTTTTTTTTTTTATTTTTACAAGAAACGACGCTGCGGAATTCTGCGCGTCTCGTTTCGTTATTATCGTGTACCCGTATCGAGCAGTTACGGCTGGCTCGAACTCCTTTGTTCCACTCGGCCACGGCGTCGCGCCGCGTTATCGTGACGCGGGCGAATTTCGCCTCGACGATTTTGCACGCGGCCGCACGGCACGCATGGAATTGTCGATTCGTCGCAGACTTTGCTCCTTCCTACTGATACGGCGATGCTTGGAAAAACAGAAAATTTCAGCTAAAGAGCAAGTTAAAAATTTCGAATTGACCATTTGCTTCGGATAGAAGTTACGTGTTCCTTCCTTTTTTTTCTACGTAACTATTTAAAAAAAACTATCTTGTAATTTGAGAAATGTATCATTTGGAGCAAACAAAATTGTTACTCGAAGCTCTGAAAGTTTTCGGAATATTCTTAGAGAAAATTATGAATCGTTGATTCATGTCAATTATATGTTTCCTCCTTTTTTAAAAAGGATTAGTGCAACCGGTTTTTATCCAAGCTCAGTTCAAGCAATTATGCAACCGCTCGAGAGAAAAGTTTAGGAAAAGAAAAAGTAGGTATTTTAAACGTTCTTGTAAACATTGTGCACTCCAAAACCAAGTTTCAAATGATGCACAGACGAAAACCAGCAAAGAGGCCCTCGAGGTATGTATACATACATATGCTGATTGATATATATGCTTGAGAGCATCACAGTTAGGCAATCTTATCGCTCACGGAGGTGTTCGATAGTCCAAAAGTTCCGACAAGTTATGTAACTCAGATATCGCGTGTCAAACAGTGTAGTGTTTGATGTAACAGTTTCTGCATCATTAACACACTCCAAACAACCATAATTTTTCACGGGAATTATCAATATCAACTTGACATTGTAGCTCACAAACTTCAATCACAACCTACAACTAAACTGACTGTAGTTTTAATTTCACAACAAGGCGTAGGTATTATATGTCAGGATAATTGTCACTTCAAAAATTAGAATATCATTTACGAATCTATATACCACTTACAAATTATACTCCAAGAACTTTTAATACAAATGAACAACAATTTGAACACTCTTTTTTACTGAAGCTTTATCAAACGAAAATGAATTCAACTAACAATTTGTAAACATACTATCAGTGGGAAAATGAACATTTATCATTCCTCTTATTTATTTCTCACCAAAACAGAATAAAACTATAACTTTTATTAATATGCAAATTGGCAAACGAAATTCTACACCGACAAAATCCAAATATGTCAGCGAGAAAAACATCCTAAGAATTAGAAATTCATTAACCTGAATACCTGAAGAGCGAAACCAAAGTCAACACAAGTGGAATAGAAACTATCAACAAAAATTCTATAACTCTTCCTAAAATTATAAAGAAATCATCTTTCAGCAAGAACCTTGGAAAGACAGAAAGAACCACTTTAGGAACGAGAAACTCATAAACGACAAGGCCTGTAACGAGATGCCAAAGCGACTCCAATGGCATACCAAAAATTAAATAAAACTCTATAGCTTTTCCTAATATAGACACAAGCTACCAGAAAAGATTCTATTCGCACAAATACTAACAAAACCAACGAAAAAGATGCTAGAAACGAAAAATTCATTAACAAGTAGAACTGAAATACAATCTACCCTATGGTCGAGGAGCAGGAAGCAAGAGCAGTAGGTGAACCGGTGGGAAATCGGCGAGAGTGTCAGCGGGGGTTCATAATTATTATTCGGGCCCGGTTCCGCTTATCTCCGTTTCCGCAGGCGTAAATCCACAGCGATAAGCTCGGTTTTTCACGAGACTCGGCGTACGTCGCGCGCTAATTCCGGCATTACGGCGACGAGGAACAAAAATGGCGGTACGCCTCGGTCGCCCGCTAGCGCGCGCGCGCTCATGTCGCGTCCCCCGTCCCCGCTAGAGGCCGAAAAAAGGAAAGGCGAAGAAGAAAAAAAGACGAGCTCTCCTCTCTCGCGGCGGCCCCAAGCAAAAAAGCTCCGGGTATACTTTCGCCGACCTCGTGGTGGCGAGCGCGCGCACCCGCGCCCGCTCGACTCTCGCGACAAAGGCTGCTTGATTCAAGGTCCCACGCACACGCACACGTCGCTGGATCCATACACACGAGCTCACGAATGCACGCGTTCGTCCGAGCGCATGCTGCCAGCGGCGTGGCCAGCTAATATGGTGCCCCACGAAAATACGGGTACGGCACAGCCCTCCTCGGTTCGAATCTCCTATCTAATATTTTTTCATTTTTCGAGATACGTTGAAACGTTTGACGTTCCTCGTGTTGTTTTATCTTTCGAGTCTTTGGAGCGTGTTGATGCACATATGAGCTGAAGGTCATAAGGACGTAAGTCAGTGCACTGCTATTTTGTGAAACGAAATGCTGTTTTATATTCATCGACTTTGAGATCAAGAAGGACATACCGTGACACAAAATAAAATTACTTGTTAGCTGCTGTGAAAGAACATACAAGTGATTTGGCTAAATATTGAATTGGACGTACTTATACGTATGAGAGGAAACGGAGAAATTGGAGGAATCGATGAAAGTGTAAGGAGTTTGATAAATAGTTTAGTGATGGTATTTGGATGTAGAAGGAAATTGAAAGGTTGGTAAAATTGATGGAACTGTGAATTTGTAGATTGATGGAGTAGGAGTTGATTGGTAGAATAGGGAATGACAGGAGAGGAGGTATGTTGATACAATTGGAACATTACGAAATAGAAAAATTAAGAGCCAAGGAAAGTGAGCGATGAAGCAAACTATACCAGAAGGTGCGTCAAATTTGAACAAGTCCGAGTGTCAAAATTATAATGACGACACAGTTGTAGAAGGCGACAATACTTTCTAGAATCCGACGCCTGTCGTTTATTAGGATCGTGTATCTGAAAATAGACGTGAATGCGAAGCCATGAACCACAGAATCGACAAACTTAAAAAATGACGGTGGTAGCAACAGATTTAAGCAAAACACAATCTTCAAGAGATTTACAGCATCAGGGCGAAGCGTGAATCGAGGATCCGAGCGAAGCATTAACTTTACACGAGCTATCGATAAGATTCGCGTGTCGAGATCGAACTTGGAGGAAGTTTATCTGGATCGGAAGAACGATAAGTATTGGCCCGATGTCTGGGCCAAGCACGCTCTCGTGAGTGTGAAGCACGAAACGAATAAAATTCAAAGAGAAGTATTTCGGAGCACGGTTTCCAATATGGTGAAAGATAGTCTCATGCATAAAGAAGAAAACGAACCAGCGAACGTCGAAAGAAAAGTCGTAGCTGAAGGTATCATAAAACGGTATTTATTCCCGTATTAAGTAGCAATAAATAGCGAAGAAAGAAGCCGTGATAACTGACGTCATCCACTTACTCAAGTCATAACAATACTGTTTTTGTAGCGGCGATTACTAGCATCGTCGAGGAATATATAACTTATTCATCCGCTGAAAGCTACGGCCTCGCATACTACGCCATTGATAACCTCTCTTCGATGCCAGTGCATTCGTTGTACGAAGCACACCGTAGCTCAACATTCGTACGTAAGTACCACGATTATCGATTCGCCGACAACAGAAACGTTCCACCCTGGATCCGATTTCAACTTTTTCCTCTCGACCGACCCGTTTACCCTAAGCCACCCATTTTTCAGTTCTCTAAATCCCTGGGTGTCACTTTCTTTGTCGCGAGTTACACGTTCGATAAAAAGGCTAGAAATCGATCAAGAGAAAGAGAAAATGGAGTAAAAACGCGGCAAAACGATCATAGACGTGGACGTTGTTCCGAGGAACGACCGGGTCACTTGTTGCTGGCGTGCACCGGCGTCGAAATCGCTCGGACGGGACGCGGGGACGGGCATTGGTCAAGCGACGCTTTTACGGCACTGCGTACGGTGTTCGACGGCGGACGAACGCGCTCGAGTGCGCATTGATTCGCGCGAGTGCGCGCGGCTCTGTGTGCTGGAACACGTACGCGTAACACGCCCGTGTATTCGCCGTATGCACGTTGGTTTGGCCGTCGTAAAACGGACTACAGCTGGTGTTGTACCGTGCACGAACGTCCACGCAGACCACGGCCGCGCGATACGTATGCACACTGCACATGCACGCACGTGCGCGAGTAAGAGCACAGGGAGTGCGCATGCGCTCGTGCACTTTCACGATATGTACCGCAAACGTACGTCGTGACGACGTAACATGCGGTACACCGGCGTACACCGAGCATACATACGGAGCGAAACGGTAGAACGGGTAAGAACCGGGGCGAAACGCAATAGAATAGAACGCTAGAGAAACACAAGGTAATAAGAACGGCTGTATGTAATGTCTATGCTGAGGACGTTGTTGAAGACATTACGTATATGTTTGAAAAACGACAGCAGTGGCATTCTCGTGCAAAGAGGTGCGTAACGGTCCGACTAGGTGGAGAAGAGTGGTGGGGGTAAGGGGGGCGGGCACACTGTTAAACCCACCCACACAAGCACATGATATCGGAAATGATATAAAATTGCGTCGAGCGCGCCGCTGATATTTAAATTGGTTCGCTAAACCACGGATTAATGCGCACAACGACGTCCGACAGCCCACGCAAAGAGCGGGCTTCGAAAAAGGGCGTACTACGAAAGGGAGAAAAAGGAACAAGAAACTATAACGTATATGCTCCGTTCTGGGCCGATCGGCGATCCTTCGAAAACAACGTTTCGCCATCGATACCTGTTTCTACGTTGGACAGGTGTTCGCTTCGCGTCTATACTGCTGTGAGCACCGCATATGCATATGTATTTCGTTTCTTTATCAACGTCGTTCGATACTTCATGCAACTGCTTCGCCTTTTCCGTTGGTTTACTTTCGTTCTTTTTACCTCGTACGATCGAGCTAGATCACGGAACGCGTAGTCACTGAAGACCGGTTATGATGGTTACGACGGTTACGAATGGGTCTAAAACACGCGATAATATGAAAATTTCACGCATAGTACGCGTAACTGTCCCGGCACGTGAACCACAATGTACAACGAGCATACGGTCCGGTCGACTTGTTATCTCCGAGAATTTGTTGCGGAATAGTCTGAATTTAGGCGCGAGAGCAACTGTCGAACGGTTCATGCAGATCGTCCGTAAATAAGATTCACGATCAAAAAACGATTACGAATACAAAATCAACTGATAAAAACTATGCTGAAGATACTGAAACTATGTTTCTCTATGCATGACATCAATGTCGGAATATATGCTATATATGATAAATAACTGATAAAAATGTCCTCGTTTTGGAAAATAGCCACACGTGGCAACGACTATAAAAGTTGGAAAAAATGACAACTCGTTGATATCGATAAATATTTAAAGGATTGAAATTATACAAAATACCTTCTTGCGAAATTTCTTTCTTTTCCTACCTGATGGATTGCCCAAGTCTCATAGCGATTCTAATATTAACGCCTCGGCTAATAATACATTTATTGGAGCAAAGAAAAGAAAAATACACGACAAAAGTATTCTCTATTTTATATACGGAAAACAACTGATCGCTTTTCGAACGGCCGCGCATTGACTTTCGTCTTACGACTCTACCTACTCTGTACTCGCGCATCCGACTACATCGCGGTCTATTCGCGGCCAAGTTCATTCGCAACCCTTTCGAACAGTGCAGGCACACAAGGGGGCAAGAGAGCAGAAGAAAAATCGCCGAGGACGAAGAAAGGAGGAAGACAGAAGGAAAAGGATGAAAAAAGTAACATGGAACAGGTAAAAGGGATACTGTGTGTGCCCTTAAATCTCTTGGCGCCCGTTGTTCTCGCGGTCCACGACGTTAGTTCCTTGTCCGTTCCGATCCGTTCCACCGTTCCGTGAAGCGAGTAGGCCGAAATTCGCCCCCTCCTACCACCTTCTCCGCCGTCGCCGCCGCCGCCACCCCCACCTCCCTGTCCGCGGCCGTAGCGCGCGGCTCGCCAACACAAAAAAGGAGGAACACCCACAGGAAAGGGAACCGGAGGAAAAAAGGAAGGAGATAGGAATAGAGCGAGAGAGAAAGGGGAATTGATCGCATTCGCGACGGCGAAACAGAGAGAGCTTCTCCTTCGGATTACTTTGCATTCCTGTCGTTAGGAACGCGCCCGTTAATTTTCGATTTCGACCGATCGTTTCTTTAGATCCACGCGTTGTTACAGAGAAATTGAGAAAGAAGCGGATATGTTACTATTTGGACCGTTTACGATGGATGGAAATGAAAGGTTGCCCGATGGAAATTGATCTTTTCCCTGTCTAGCACGAGGACTACGATTCGACGTGGCCGTTAAAACGACCCTTAACGATCCCGAAGTCGATCGCGTGTGTACGCGTCGATTATTATCGCATAAACTACAAATTGCACGTTATTACCGGGCTGCGTTTTTCTCTGTACGATACACACGTCTATAGATCAGGGTCAAATTGTTCGTGCTTGATCCTCGTGGTGTACTCAAGCCGTTGCCACACAATATCCCACTTCCGATACCACTGCTGGAGCCCGATAGCGGCCGTTGCCGATGAAAATTTTTGACACGGGATCACGATCGAAATTTCGACGAACTGTGTGTGCCGCACCACGCGGTTTATCGCATAGACAAAATCTTGAAACACACGTTACATACAGTTACATATACAAGCACTATGTAAGTATACCAAGGAACACGCGAGCAGTGACTGCAGGATTCGAACGTTAGAAAATCAATTATGTATCTGTTTCTTGTTTTCTCCCGTTTTCTTCACCACACCAGGCGAGCCGGCACCAAACTCTACACAATCGACGAACAGCACTCCGTGTGTAGTCGATAATGCTGTTTACCAAAGCGGCGTTTGTTCCCAGTCAGGCTAGGCTAGGTTCACGCGCAATCGAGGCGAAAAACAAAATAAAAGGATCTCTCTCTCTCTCACTCTTTCTTTCTCTATGTAACTTTACGTGTACGGTATAGGTCGTGATGCGCGCGGGTTTATATGGAAGAGAATGGTGTTTAAGAACCTGTTTCCCATACACTACGCGACGAACCGTCGGAGCCGAGCCTCGAAAACACCGGGAATCTCGAAGGGATGCACTTTGGCCCGTCACCCGTCTGACGACGACACAACGTGTTTTTGCCTGACGCACCGCGCGAGACTCGTGAAACATTCACAGCACGATGCGTGCACGCCGTGCTCGAGGACACTACCGTGCATCGCCGCCGGCTAGCAGGAGGCGTTGACGGCAATGGTAGTGGTGGCAGCGGTGGTAGTGGTCTGGTGGTGGTGGTGGCGGTTGCGACGGTGGTGGTGGTGGTGGTGGTGCCGATGGTGATGGTGGTAGAGGTAGAGGTGGTGGTGGCGATGGTGGTGGTGGTGGCGGTGGCGATGGTGATGGTGGTGGTGGTGAGATTGTGAGATTGTGGTAGAGGTGGTGCCGATGCTGATGGCGGTGGTGATGATCGGCGAACTTAGCAAAAAGACCACGACGTCGGAAACGTGTCGCGGGTGAGAACTTCCGTATGATCGTTCGCAAGGGAAAAGGGGATTTACATCGGGACACGATTCGCTTTCGTTGATCCGTGTCGTTTGCGGACTCTTGGTGTGTCCTCGGTGGCGTGTACGTTCAATCGGAACAGGTTCCCAATGTCAACAATAGCACAACGAACGACAACGAGAAAGACACAACGATAGAGGATGAATAACTAAACACATCGAAACACATCGTTCCCACCGAAACGGATTGGTATCGGGCGCATCGATAGATCCACGGAAACGTTAACTTAGCTCGCGCACTTACCCTTCTCCTTCTCCTTCCCTTCGGTTTCTTCGGCTGGACGAGGTATTTCTCTCTTTGTTGCTCGGCCGGCACACGCTCCAGCTCTGTCTTCCGCGCGACGATTCTCTTCCTCCGGCGCTCTCTCGCTCTCTTTCTTGTGTTCTCTTTCTCTCTCCGTTCTCCTACTAGTCGACGTGTAGCAGCAGCAGCCGCTGCGCGAGCAAGGGAGAAAGGAGAGAAGCAGAAAGAGAGGGAGGGAGAGAGGGACAGAGGAGAGAAGGAAAGATAAAGAGGGAGAGCCGAACGAAAGCGAGAGTGATCCTCCGTGCTCTCTCCCTCTTGCTGCACACTCCACCCGTCCGGTCGCCCTGTCGCCGTCGTTGCCTTAGCTGTTGTCGCTGTCGTAGCCGCGGCGAACCCACTACAGCCACTACCGTTGCCGTTCTAATGCCCTACCGGCGTTACATCCCAAATTTTTCTTCGATCGGTCGGCGCTGCGATCGATCTCGGCGCCAAAAACCAACGTTCATCCACAATCACCGATAATATCGACACGACAAGACGTAGGAACTCTGGTCGCGGAAACCGTTTAACACTGTCTCTGCTGTCCTCGTTCTTCCTGCTACCCGTGTCCCTATCCTGTCCCTTCGATTTGCTTTTACCACGAAATTTCGCTCCTTTTCCCCACTGTTTCTCCGTTTCGTATCACCGTACGTATACATATACTTCCCGATCACTTTGTTGTTCCTTGTTTTATCAACACACTAAACGATCGAAACGATGTACCACGAGCGGAACATACACGTGTTTTTACGAGAGCCATTCAAAGAAGAAACTTCTCCGTTTATTTGACCGTAATAATAGTAACACCGTTCTTTTTCGTTCCTATTCCACTCCAGTTATACGAATCGTCGCGCGTCGATCGAGAAATCACCTAGAGCCGGCGTCGTCTTTTAATATTCCTGCTCCTACTCACGCACGCTCGCATACGCACATACAATCACGCACGCACACCTCGCGCGTTCCTCCCTTTCTCACTCTCTTTCCCTCCCTCCCTCTCTCTCTCTCTCCTTCTGTCTCACTCGTTCGTGCTTTCTTTCGTTTCCTCTCGCACTCTTTCGTTCGTACGCGTTCACGTTTCAAGCTTCATACTACGTGCACACTCCGTGTAATCCTGGCCGAATAATACTCAGAAACACACAACACACATTTACGAGGCACAACGTCGGCCGGCTACTCTTGGACGACGTATCAAAACACTATACCTTTGGTTCGGCGGACTGCCCCGTGGTGAGTGTGCTCGCCGCGCGGTGACTGTATGCTCCAAGAGTATTCTTTGTCCGTGCGGAGTCGCAGCTGCCCGCGTTTCGGCCGTCGGTCGCGATTCGGGCCTGTTCGGCTATTCTCGGGTGTCATCCCGTTCGTCATGGCGGGAACCCAGGATATACCCAGGACCATCAGTGGAAAGGGAAAGGGAAAAGGGAAAGGGGAACTCGAGCGTACGTTCGTGCACCGCGTCTCTTATTCTCCTTCTCCTATTCTCTTTGCTGCTGTTGTATACGCGAGAAAAAGCAAACGAGACGGTAACGGAGAAAGAAAAAGAGAGCGAGCCAGAATAAGAGAGAGGGAAACGAGAGTGAGTTAGTTGACCGAATACAAGACGAAGCACGAAAGATTTCGATGCGTTTCTGGAGTGGGGGGGTGATCAACGGGAGTGGCGGGGAGATAGAAGCACGCGCAAGCGCGATAGACCGGGCTGCAACCCCTCGTGCGATGCCTAAGCAACAAGGGGATGCTGCGAGCCTGCTTCGACCCAAAGCCAAGCTTTCGCCTTCTTCTGTTTCCTCCTTTTCCTCCGCGCTCTTCTAGTTACATTCTTCGCTACTCCTCGAATTGCTCCTGATTAACCAACGATTTTCTCCCACCGTTGGGAAATCCTGAGAAAATTTTTCCCATCTGATGGAACATTTTCTCGAACCAATAGAATTTTGCCTGTACATTATGTTTCTTTTTCATATCCATAGTATTATTCAATCCATAAAACTGTGACATAAAAAACAAAATTATAAATTATTTCTAATATACATAAATTACGAGCAGGGATGATATCCTTCTAAAGTAAAAAAATCAGTATTATATTTTATTTTCTGAATTTATTGAAAAAAAAAAAAAAGAAAATTATTATTCCACCGCGTTACTACATTTCTAAGATTATACGGTCATTTCCAGTTTATCTAAACAACATCACCTTCTTCACAGGGGACAACGACACATGTCCGTTCCTTACGGTCGAGCAGGTCACACTGAGGACGGCCGTGCGAAGGGTTAATCGGGCTTTGGTAACCCAAATTTCAGAACGAATGCCCAGCCACAAAGCGGACGAAGAGGGCACGGGGCGTTTATCACGTGTCGAACGCGCGACACCTCCTTTATCTTGGTAATTTTTGGGTCGAGTGCGACGAGGAGAATCGAGCCCTGGAGGAGAAGGGTTGTAGCTCGGCTGTAGGACCGAAAAGTCGTTGATATCGAATCGGAGAGGCACGTCGAAATAAATCGTTAGCAACTGCGAAGGGGAAACAGAGGAGAAATGTTGTATACCGCCGCTGGGATTGGCCGGAGCAAGTTCCGGGATAGCGAGACCACGTTTTACGAGCATTTTTTACGAGTCCCAGAAAAGAAAGTCGGTAGCCTCGCAAATGGAAGTCTAATTCCGCGGCAAATACATCGATCGCAAAATTATTTCCGAGAAGACTAAGACAAAATAACGATTCACGAATGTAGAGAATCTTCTCCGTTTGTTTTCAAGTTTGGAAGAATTCTTAGACGGGATGACCGTGTTAAGTAGTTCATGAGGGTATTCGCTGTTCGTTATAGTGTAGGTTATGGTATTTATCCAAGGTGTCAGTGTGGTACAGGCTGCACATACGGGTCGACTTTTTTTTAACAAATACCCTTGTGACTCGTGATGGGTGCGGGTACATTCAAGGATTTTAAACGTGCTAGTTGATAGAGACGTCGTTTGATTCGAACGTATAGCCCGTGCTGGTTAAACGCAATCTTTTTTACAAAGTACTTGATGTACTTCGACTATGGATTCAGACAGAAAAGTCGCAAATGTATCGAGGCTACGATGTTATTGAACCTTTTAATGAAACATTGGGAAATCAATCGGGCGTTATATCTATACGTTTCGTTTTAGTTTGCCATACTTTCCATAAAAATTCTATTTATATTGTGTTTGAACGAGTACACTGTACCGGAAAAGGGTCTACATCGCGCCTGAGGTTGTTTTTTTTTCCGATATATACAAATTCTGTCGATGGGGTCGCTATGACTGAGTTTCCTGATGGATACTGTCAATCTAAACGGAAGAAGTCCTCGAACCGTTCTCAATCTGAAAAGTCCTACCGATCGATCCAGTACAGAAATTTCATAAATTACATAAATCCCCCATAATATTAAAATTCATTCTTTTTCCACAATATTTTCCTCCCTCTTTCTACTTGAAGATTTTTAATCTTGGTTTGATAGATGTATCGTGTGACAGCAATCATGACGCATTTAATTCCCCTTCAAATTGAGATAACGCTGAATTGTCGAAACTCGAAAGGGTTGAACATTGTCTACTCCATAGAATTCTTTTAAAAGCCACCAGAAACAAAGAAAAATCGTTTAGCCCCTGACGTTAAAGCGCTTCCAATCGAAGATTATTTCTGACAATTTTCCTATGCGAGAATGTCCTTCGTGGTAAATGATGGAACGCAGTTAATCGAGAGTACTTCATGCATAGGACGCAAAATGTCTGTTCAAAGTGAATGACGCTGGCACCCCGCATGATTAACATAATAATGCTCGGCGTATGCAGATATAAATTAATGCGTATTCTTCTTGAAAGGGTCGACGACGCGATGGCTTCTACAAGCTGACAGGAGATGCATCCTTCTGCTGGCGGTGGGTCCCGTGAGGATCTTCCGTTTCTCAGGCTGCACGTTAGTGTTAACGCCAGCGTTACATCGTAAATGGGAACATGTATTATATCGTAGCAAGTATCGAATATGTTTACTATTTCATTATCATATTTTGGATAATAATTTTTGGCTCTAATATTTAATTTATTTAATAAGCACGAAACAGTTCTTTCATTAAGTTTGCAAATACATACATTTGCGACTTCAGAACCAACGAGAATTATGTACGGCAAATTCGTATTTTTGTAAATATAATTTACTAAATGAAGCTTAAGTAGAAAATTGTTTTATCTATTAAATACTGCAAAGGATATTGTACTTTGAATATTTTATAGATTTTTGCATATTCTATGGACTCTTCTTGTGTCTTTGAATTTTCCATGATTTCATAAAAATTCTCAATTTAGTAATCATAATCGTTTGAATTATAATAGATCGTACTGTAAGAACTTCTTCTGTGGCTATCGATGAAACTAACGTTAATCATACACTATACATTACAATTTCAAACAAAACCGTAATCTCAAGGAATGATAATATGGAACCTAAATTTACTAATATCTACCTATCCTCTCGTTTTTGCAGTACAGAGTACTTACATATGTTCGCAAAATTCTGTGACAAGATATCGAGTTTTTACATAACATCGACTCGACGAAAACAACATAACGTTTCCACAGTTATTTATATACCCATAGAAAAACAGCTTTGAATCCAGCCGGTATACTTGATCGACGATATCGTGGTAAAAGAAGCCGAAAAGACAAAAAGATGAAATAAGGCGGAAGAAGCAGAAAGAAGGATGTGAAAGGTCGGAACGAACGGTGTATATTTCATCGAAGTGTGCGGAGGTTTCGGCAATGGCACTGGGAATCATGGACTTCGCTGGGCTACGAAATTCGCCGGCACAGATGCGACTTTGGCCCGATACAATGATGTCGAAATAAATCAGTTTATCGAGACCAGGTAGGTGGGGACGTTCCGTTGTACCTACAATGGTCTACGAGGCATTGTGTGTTGCATCCGATCAGTGACTCTCAATCGTGCCGAATGAATCGACGAGTGAACGAGCCAGAAAAAATAAAAGACAGAAGAGGGATGAAACTTTTAACGCATGATAAATGCACGACTTACCTTAAAAGCGTTCCTTTGTACGGGAAAAAGAGCTTCTGTCTCTTCGATGCTGTGCTTTACGACGAAGAAGCTCCGCTTCAAAGAAACGGTATTCGTTTTTGTTTCCCGTAAGTGCTACTGTACGTGGAAAACACCGGAGGTAAATGTTTCTCTTGCGTATTCGCTTGGGACAAACTGATAATCGGACTTGCGGATTTTTCTTCCAGATTGAAGAAACAATATCCTGTTTTCTTCTACTTTTTGCTATTACGTGCATAAGAGCACATGTAAGAGGGTATTTAAATATTTGTTTTGTAGGCTCTTGTGTTAGGAGATGACAGGTAGATTGATGCGCGCTTTAAATGCTTAAAAAGATAACGATACACAGAGAGAAACCCTGACGCGAGATTCGGTTTCGAACGTCCACCTGATATTTAACTTCGACTAGTCCAATATTCGCTGTACGACGAAAATCGACAGACCGATCTTATCTATCCCCTGGATTCTTTCCAATATCGATCCGAACGAATCGTGAAGTAGCAGCTGCTGAGCTCATCGCAAACTTCATTAAGATCGAGTATCATTTAATAAGTTAGAAAGCGGCAGAATCACCAGTGCGTTGTAGTTCGCTTCCTTTCGTCGATAACTATTGATATCGACTTTATCAAACGTATATTGACCTATGGACGATCTAATACGAAGATTTCACTTTTCGTCCACGTTCCTATGTAACCAGGTGGTAGTCGCGAATAATTTGTCGGTTGTTTGTCATCTAGTTGCATACCGTTTGCAAATATGTTCTTTGAAGTATCTCCATCAAAGTTTATGTTACTCAGTAAAGCAGTGTTACAGTGGTTACAAGATGTATTGGCACATACCTTTGTTACCTAATAGAATCTTTTTTCATCAGATCTTACATTTCACTAAGAAGTGATTAAGTAGATAATTACATTAAATAATATGGAATTTTATATATTAGTAGCCTAATTATTAATTATCAAGTTATTAATGTAAATGCAATGTATATTATAATGTAAATAATACATACAATGGTGTGTCAATACTTCTAGTAGCCACTGTAAATCCTCTGCAAGAAGGTATCGAAATTCCCAAGTTCAAAGTTTATAGAAAATGTCCAGCCCTGCTGTGGAAATTCAGGAAATTTCCTCGATTCTTAATTCTTGCACTCTAGGTTGCTCCTTTGGATATTACGATACACGTTCATCGCCCCGTGTACCATATGTACAGCACAAATACAGTGGCAAAAGCAGCTGCAAGATCGTGACACGCGTTTATTGTCGGTATTCCGTGGCATCGAGACATGAAAAATCGCCTCCCTACCCTGTAGTTCTTTCTCTTTTCGACTAGCCCTGTCGAGTTCTCGTTACGTTGGGGATGCTCACCTGGACCACGTCGTATAGACGCTTTTTGGGAAAAGCCAAACGATAGCGAACTCCGAGGACAAAAGTGGCAACTTTCCTTGTGTTGTGCGTATTCTGCCTGCATCATCGGCCCGTGTGAACCGTTCTAGAATTCCTTTTCGATTTGTATCCTGTTTATGCTATCTATTAAATCATACGAATGTAACGAGCCTTCCTGATGCTGATGTTTCATTTAATTTAACATCGATTCGTAATCGATTAAATTTATCAAGTACACGTGTAATCAGTCAGTATACGATATACATAAGCGCGGATGAATCAGTCGAATAACGTTGGACTGAAACTTTTCTGAGTTTCACGACTTTGGTGCTAGAAAATGTAATAATTTTTTCAGAAAACAAATTATGTGCGCGTACATCGATATCGATAAAGGGGACAAATAGAAGACGATGTGTATATGATAATAAATTTTCTACTTTGCTTATTTTACATATCTTTGCATATTACATGCATTTTTTCAATTTCTTATAGATGCGTGAAAATCCATAGTCCAGTTACAACCAAACGAGGCTCCTCGTAGAGATTAATCGATTCGCCGATGCAAGCATAACGGAGCAAGGGTATCAAACCGAACGGCAAACTCGTCGGATAGCGAGCTCATCGACACGAACCGAATGACAAGAGCCAGATAACCGCGAGGCCGATGACGGTCGCGGTCGTTTCACCTAACCCTCGGTTGATTTTTCACCGCAAAGGGTGGTCAACGGCTCGCTGCTGGAAGAAAAGAGCATTTAACCCCTTTCCGATAGGGCACCGTGGTAATTCAGAGAGGCAGGCTACTTGAGTGAAGAGGGCACGCGCTAGCTATCCGGGTGCCGACGGGACCCCCGTTTCGGGCGTACACCTAAAGCTAACCCCTGCACCCTCGCATCAGGGGCATTCCGCCGACGAATTCAGTGACTTTTCACCGGTCACGACACCCTCTTTCTTCACCCCTTGATGCAAGGTGCCTGTACTCGATGTTGTTCCGACGGATTAACGAAGAATGTTGCTATTGTGCACACCTGATTAACTTGCGGGTTCAGTTCGGAACGATGGAAGATCGGCCGAGTGAATATTCTAATTAATGAATTTTCCTGCGAAGGCAGAGTCATATTCTGGCGGAAAAATTATTGTCCCATAATAATTAACTTCTCATTCGATCATGTAATTAGTAGACCGCAGGTTTTTACGGTCTCGTAGGAAATTTGAAAGTGTAAGATCTTAGAAAATACAAGTAATATGAACAAATTTGAAAAATATCCAAAATAAAGTGTTTCTCATGATATTTTCTGGGTAGAACAATCTTCCGAGGTTCTACTTTGTTTTAAATATATTCTGAAAAATATGAATCTGTATTATCAAATTCCCAGACTAGTAATTAGTTATACGATTACAAGTTAGGGAAGAAAAATCTATTCTATTAGTTAGATGGATTTTAGTTCTCACATATGTAAATACGATACAAACTGACATATAATAAAATAGAAAATCCACGGATAAAGAAATTATTATGTTCAGAGATTAAAAATTTGGAGACGTATCAACTCGCCTTTCTCGGATAACAAACTCAATTTCTATTAATATATTCTTATAGGGAGCCTTAAACACCAACATATTTTTCTGCCAATTGTTGCATTTCTTTTTTCTATAATATAATCTAACCGAAATTTCGTTTCGATCACTTGATCTCGATCGTATACTATTAAAAGTATAATACTAAAGTTGCTGTATAATACCGAAATTTTTATTCTTTTCTCACGAATGACGGCGCGTTTGTACATTCGAGGTCTATAAAGAACGATTCGAATCTGGCGTCGTCGCATTTCAGGTTACAATTAATGCCACCGGTCTGTAGTATCAGGATCAATATTTTCTCATACTTAGGCCGGCTCATCGTTCAACGGAAACATCTGCCGTACCCGTAGCCTACGGGGCACATGCAGCCCGTCTGGTCGCGAGGCAACTTCTGTGCATTGTTCCATCTTCGATTGATGTCCGTCTTCGCTTCCACACCTTCGTACATCGAGTTATCTTTCTCTACCTTCCTGTCGAACAAGTAGTTTTAGTCAGTGCTCGATTAAACGAACTTTTTCTGGATAAACCCATTTACCTGAAAGTAAACTTCTATTATATGAACGAAAAATCATAAAGAAGGACGGTTCGTTGAACTTTCACAGAAGTTCATTGAACTCATGACATTGAAAGTTCATTCGTAGTTAAATTCATTCGAATGAATGAATTAAATCACCAAGCAAAATAATAAAAATTTGCTTTAAATTAAATAAAGTACACGTAAACGCAGATCTACTACACACGATCGTATTTTCGATACAAATGATCAGAGGAAATCTTTTCACCTTTCCTTTTCCCACGAACATATTCTAACTCAAAAGAATGCAAACCTATAAATTCCAATAAAATCTACAATTTCGAGCAAACGCGAATAATCGCGAACAATTTGGGACGCGATTGTTTCACTGTGGCGAGAGAAGAATGGTTCATCAGTGACAATTTTGTCCGGGTTTCACACACGGCTGCCATGGGCAGGTATCCCCTAAAATTAGCCGTCTAGAAGGTCGAGGTCGATGATTTTTTCAGGGTTCCCAGTGTGTCAACAGCTGTTCCAAATTTCCCTCCTCTTTAGCTTTTAGTCTACTGTTTGATTTTTCCCGCCCAAAACGTTCCCTTCTCCTATAGCCGATCGGGCACGCGCTCAATCCTGCAAAAACTGACCGACGGGAACGAGATAATCCCCAAAGGAACCCCGAGATCATCGACTTTCCCTCTTCGCGAGCCTCCTGTTTCTTTTCCATTTTTCCCTTCCTTCTTCTACTTCTATCTGTTACACCAGATAGAACCTACATTTCCTATTCGAATAGAGCGTGACATCTGGAGACTGTGCGCCTATTGGATCGTTTTAGATCGTTGGATCACGAAACGCAGTGTCTTGTTTCGATAGGAGGGAGTGCAGATGCGAGGAAGTCGTTCCTGGTGAATTATTGGCTGAGAGAAGAACGCTGCTATTTGGATATCGGTTTGCAATGCGTTTCCTCCGGCTGTATATTCAGTCAGGCGATAATCGCGGTTAATTGCGGATGTGTATGGCGTGGATTGACGGAGGGAATTCGACAGGGGGTGATCACAGGAATAGCGGTAACCGCTTCTGTAGGAAAGAATGTTTCTAAGTTAGGAAATTTAAGAATATGAGAAAGTATGACTAAGAAAATGAAAATAACTGAGATTTCGATGTTACGTGATTTTTCGAGCTGATTCGATTCTGTAAAATCGACGTGCTGGATGATTGAACGGTGGCCCAGTAAATCCACCATGGGGTTGAAATCGACACAAGACTTTCCACCTCTGTTCACTCCCCTATCCGTTTCCGTGAAATATAGATATTAACCTTTTGCGGTTCGATGAGCGTTTCCCTTTCCAAGAAATCGGAATAAATTAATCGGCAAAAACGTTTGTAGCCATACGCTCCCTCACCAACCCTACTGTAGCAAATATACATATAACACTGAGAACAATTTCTTTTATCAACATACATAAAAGTAACTCTATCTACTTTCTCGTAATACAAACTCCTTCGAACGTAAAGAGTAAGATTTACATTGTCGTTTAAAAAGTATCCAAGATGTCAACTAACAGAAATCGTATAACATACACACGATGCTAGGAAAGAGTCCTAAGGACTCCTATAGCCCAGCAAAAGACCAAACACCATATGAATTCTACCATGATACATCGTTATATAAATTAAAATTAGAATTGCAAATTCAAATAAAAAGTATTAGAATCAACTAGGTAACCGTACACCAATTTCTATTCCTTCCTAATCATCTTCTGTTTATTCGCTAGATACTTTTACGTCGATTTACATTTTTAAGCTACAATTGCGCAAACAAATTTGAAATATTAATGCCTTAAACATATTTACAAGCTTCAAACTATACCGATACGACCCTGATAAATCGAGTCTCTTACAGTGTTAATAAAATTTCAAAATGTTTCATATAGTAACATAGTTCAGCTGTAGTACATTGATCACGAAACAAGCGTGACAATTTTCGTTGCCAAATACGGGTTAAGCGAAAGCACTGAAAAGAGAGGAACCTGTAACGAAATAGATAGAAAACGAAGAGGAGGCAAAAGTCGGTTTGTACAGTAGCCAGCCAGCTAGGCGAGTCGCGCACATACATCATCCCCAAGCGCGTACCTCTTTCGTGCGTGCGTTCGTGCGTGCGCGCGCGCGCGCCTACCTACGTCCCTTCTTCTCCGTCAGGAGGTTCGTCTCTACGCACTCGACTCGACGCACCGTCGAGCGGGAGTCTGCGATCAATGCGTGGCACTGGCACCGGTCGTCATGGTAACGGTGCGCGCCACGCACAGCGAACGAACGATCCGCCTCGATCGTGCGTAAGTGCGTGCTCGCGTAGCCCCGCTGGCCCCTGGTGCGCTCGCGCTCAACCACCGCACCGTCAGGGGTGTACACGAGCGACCGTGTGTACGTGCGTGCATGTGAGTTCGTACGCGAGGGGCACGAGTCGCGTCGTGCTACCTACCGCCGCTTTATGTGCGTAAGGATCCAGGTTGAGGTTTTCAGAAACACACTCGAGCCTCTAGGAGCTGGCGGAAGCTGCGAGAACTCGCAATCTGCGTCTCGCGAATCGAATTCAACGCGGCTGACATTTTTTACCGAAGTACCAGACTATTGCCTCTGCCGTTTTGTAACATTTTCATATCGCTCTTGTCATATCGAGTTTGATGGATGTCTCGGAATATCTAAAGTCGGGGAGCATTTCTTGGGAATTTTTAGATGAAGATTTAAAGGACTGGGAATTTGAAGGGGAAAGCAGAAATGGGAGGTTGGTATCTTGGTTGTTGTAACTTGATGTGGCTCTGACATCCAACGAAGGTTTCATGCTTGTTATTAAGATATCAGCACGCTTTTGCACGATAATTTACTATATAAGCACGTAATAATATCGGCGAATTGACTAGTGGCAAGTTATTGGTTATAGACACGTTTCCTATGATTTCATCGGTCTTTGTCAAGCAGGATAATTGGGTAACTATTAATTTGTAAATTTGTCAGGGAATTTTATAAATCAAATGTTAGAACAGTCTCTGTTACGAATCATTTCATTTACTTTGATTTCTTTTAGAAATTCTAGAAATTTTTATGGTAAGATGACCTTCCAGTACAAGGTAAGTATTTGAATAAGTAAGGTATAAAAAGTAGACAGGAATCGATATTGAATTTTTCTACAGTCAGATACGCTGTTACATATACTTTAAAAATCACTTGGTATTACGACTTTTCCTTTGTCAAGCAATGAAATGCATATAAGAAGAATACACATATAACGATGTACGTTTACACACACGCTACATCCTGGCACTTCCTATCTACGACCATAGTTCGTCTCTAAAAGGACATTGTCGGGGAATTTACGTATTTCAACTAAAACAACCCTCGAGATATATGGCTCAACTTAAATAATCAGCTACCTACACGAATTTTTTAGCAATCATGTTCCAAAACTTCTGAAGGGTATTACAAGAAAGTTTGTCTTCGATACAAAAACCTTGACTTAAATTTCATACGAGAAGCAATCACTCGAAAAAAGAAATTACCTACGCATTCGCAACTTAACTTAGAATTGTTAATTTTCACGAATATGATAATTTCTTGAAACAAGAATATCGGAATGCTATATTTCTTAGGGAATGTAAATCACGACACTATCCATCGCACAATCAACGATCGTTCGAGAAAACAATTTAACATTCGCGGCTTTACTTGCCTTACAATTAATTTACATACCTACAATTAACTTTAATTTCCTTGAAACGAGGACACTGAACACTTACGTATCTCGTGATCCGATCTAAATAAAACCGTACTCGATAACAACGAACATTTACTTGCAAATAGAAAATCAAGAATCTAGGTCTACAGTCAGGACTCTGCCTTGACACATAGCTCGGCCAGAGCATTCTATAAATAAAAAAGAAAAAATCCACCCTTTTCTGCACGCGTGAAACGGCGCAACGATAGGCACTCACACACCGTCAGGGTGCGTAAGCTTAGTTAGGTGTAGGCGTGCACGTGCGTAAGCACAGAGGCGCAAGCGTACGGGGCACGCACACAGAAGAGGCTATCCTACGGGCCACGAGGAAAGTCGCATAGGACCGCGTGTACATGGCGCGGCGCGGCGGGCCGAGCCAACGATCGATGTCCCGCAAACTTCGAGCGGCAACGAGCACGTGGCACTTGTGTACGTACTCTATATATATTGCCGAGCGTACACCTCCACGCGGCCGAGGAAAAAACCGGAGAGGGAGAGAGAGAGAGAGAAACAGAGGGCAGGGGCATGCTTAGCTTCCGGGTGCTGGGATACTCCATCCGGGATCCGTGAATTTTAGTAGAAATTCGCTTTTACAAAAGCATCGATAGTTTGTATTTTACGCGGAATGATGCGGCAACCAAGTTCTGTTTTAGTTTCAATTTTTATAATAGAATATCTTGCATTTGAATTTTCAGAAACCAGATAGGGGTAGAGTAGTAAGAGAATTTTTTCTAAATTTCAAGCTTTTCGAATTTAAATCGGTTTCTTTAGAATGAATTCTTAGACATTCGTGCGGCTTGGATTTTTAAGAAGAGTAAGGATGAAAGGGATATTTCTGGATATCGTAAGAGACGTGTGTGATGTCAAAGAGATTGGATTTAGAATGGAATTGAAATAAGTAGATAGAAGTAGCGCGTAACAAGAGACGAGGCGAGAGGATGTAGATCGTTTCGTGTAAAGTTCTGTAGGAAGTTCATAGAAACGTATAACGTAAGAATAAAGAATTCATCGAGCAGGTTTTTGGCAAATCAACTCAAAGTTCGCAAAATACGGAACTGCATCGCTTTTCTTTCCTATGTCCACGCGAACGATATCGTGAGAAGATTGAGAGGGTCGAGGGCAGGCGGGATGGTCGTCGAAACGCTGGGTGCAGACGATGTTCACGGGGTGAGACCGAAATGGCATGCAACGGAAGGGTCTGTGTCGGAGGGCGAACGTCGGAGGTGAGGAACAAGAGGCGGGAGGACCCTACCTAAAGCAAAACACAAGACCGCGGGATGTTTCGGCTAAGCGGAAAGGGTTTATGGAGAATTGGGGTATCTCGTAAACTTGACCTATCTGACCACGCGCTTAGGGCATTGTGCACCGGTGTCAGGCAAGCGGAAGTGGGTCAAATTAAATATTAACCAAAGTCTGCCGAAACTCTGTGACCAAGCTACCTGCATAGGTATGTAAAATGACGAAATTTCTGACCCACGTGAGATCTAGACGCAAACGAGACACACTGCTAGTGTGCTTCTGTGAAATTTTTATGCAACGCCCGTTTCTTTGTCAAGATGAGAGAAACGAGCAGGATGGGTATTAAGCACTTATGAATATTTTATGTATAAAATACAGCATCTACGTTTATCTTATGTTTCATTGATGACTCGAGTAGTATAACGTATCTGGATTTACAATGGCATTAGATGACTCGTACAAACATTCGTGTTTCCATTCGTACTCGTAGAAGAATTCTTGGAAATGTAAGCATAAATTACGACTAGTGTCACGATCGTTAGTGATCGTAATAAACGACAGTGACAATCTGATGGATTAGTCATCCTCGTGGTATATTTAGAAGTTTTATAGATCTTAGTTTATGAGGCCGAAAACTACTTTGAAAATGTTATTCCCTCCTCTGAACTTCCTTATTATAAACTATTCTATTTTATTAACTGAATCCATACAAGTATGAAGTAACCTACGATATAATTATAAGAAAAAATTGTTCGTCGTTAGTAATTACAAAAGTTCACAATGAAAATCGTTTGAAATCGATTGAAATCGATCTCCCCCTCGAGTAGGAGGTAAAGGGGAGGTGAGTACGAATTCCGTTTCCGGAAAAATCCGGTTGAAGGTAATAAAGGCCGCGCGTCGACGCGCTGGCAGAAGCGGCAATGGGCGAACGAAAGGGTTAGAGGTTCGAGATTAAAAGGAAGTCACCCCCTCTGCCCCACCCTGCCCCTTTCCCCTCGTCTCTCCATCAATCACAATTATATCCTCTCTCTCCCCAGCTATCGTTCATAATTACTGCTCGTGACTTTATCCCGACGCTGAACATCGCTGGACCGGGGCCGTGCCGTCCGCTTCGTTCCGCTCCAGCCGATCAACGGGGATAGGTGATAAGAGCGAACGAAAGAAAGCCACGAGTCAGAAAGAGACGACCCGTCGACTCGTGTTCAACGTTCAACCACGGAAACCCAGCAAGTATTTTCATCCTTCTTCTATCTGGTCATTTATTTTTAAGATTTTTAAGATAAGTAATAGTATTGAGAATTTTCAATTGGAGAAAAAATGGAGAACTTTGTGGGAAATGAATACGTTGGGAAAACGATCGATTCATATTCTTGTCGTTTCTTTTCTTGTCCGTATCGATCTTCTTAAAATCTTGTGAAATATCTAAGGTATCAGCATTGAACGTTGTTATTCGAGGAAAAGGCGGAGAACTTGGTAGATATCGGATGCGTTGGTGGAACGTTTTCTCGTTTCTTATCGAAAATTGTTATTAGAGGGAGAGAATCGAGAACTTGACGGATCCTGGACGCGTCGGAAGAGCGCTTGGTTGGCGCTTCGATCGAGAAGGTTTAAAGCGAGCGTAGGCGGATGCGAGGGTGAGCCAGAGTTCTTACAGGTTTGATTAACTGTAAATTCTCTCGTGGTATCTTGGTTGAAACTTGGTTTAAGGGACAGAAGTATCCTATAAAAAGATGATTTCGATTCTCTGTTGATATTGTAATTAAAAACAGACGATAATATGGAAAATAATTTGCAAGATAAAATTTAATATTTCCGATTAGAGAAACGTATCTTTTACGTCTAGATCAAATTGTGCTCGTATTCCTTCCATTTGCTAATAAATTTCGTAATATCAGGATGTAAATCAAGACACAGTTTGTAGTTTCTTAACATTTTGTCTTTCCTTGAAGTAATAAATTTTCTGAATCACAGGAAATTTATTTTGACGACGAGGATTTGTTGTTTTCGAATCGGTGGAAAGCGTTCGACAAAAGTTGAGTGTAACGAGTTCGCCGGATGTTCGGCTATAAAAATCGTCGGATAGAATTTCCGGCATCGCATAGAGTTTGATGCCGCGCAGTTTATTCCTTTGCCCGTTGCTGGAAATAACTGTACGTCTTACTTTCATCGCGACGTTGCGGTATAATCGAGCCCGGAGGAAAAGGAAAGGAGGAAGGATAAAAATCGAGCCGCGCTATGAGACTGTCTTCCTCGCCCTCCTTTTTCTCTGATTGCGTGGCAACGAGCAAACGACAAAGAGTAAAAAAAGTAGAACAGGGTAATTGAGGATTAACGATGGAAGTAGAAGCGCAGAACAATTGAACATTTTGTAATTCGTTGCAAACAGCGTGCACGGGAACGGAATCTTTCAGGTGAAATTAAAATAGGTAAATTAAGTTATGAATTCATTTTGGGGAAGGAAAAAAAAGAACAAATGGAAAATAATCCCTATTTCGGTGTAAAAATAAAATATTCCAAGCGCAGACCACAATTTATAATTGTAAAATATACATATATATATATGTGTGTATGTATGTATATAATTAATATTATCTGAGAGACAATCGGATTGCAGATAATGTTTTTGTTTGTATCGATTAATGTTTGCCGTTTAATTCTCGAAGAACGGTAAACAAACGGAAACACAAAACCCCTATTTCAATGACCCCCGCAGGGAAAAAACCTGAAGCTACCTACCCTCTAACTATAAGCCCAAAAGGACCGTCAAAACAGGTGTCCAACGCCATTTCTCACCTTTCTCCCCTATCTTACCCTTTCCACTCTCAAAAGACAACAAACCTTCCTTCCCAAAGGTTAACTATTTTACAGCATCCAACAAAAGTCACTCTTAAATACAACCAATTTCGTTCTCCAGCAAATGCAAACTTCACTCTCCAATGGCAGAAACAATTTTAAGTTCTTCCAACGATTCTGAAGACAATTTAGCCGAACAAAAAATCCTACTTCTACCAAAGTTCTTCAGACGATCTTGACTAAAATCAAATTGAACGAAATTAGTGCGAAAAATTAGGAAAAACGGGTTTCTCTGGGGCAGCGGAAAGTCGCGCAGCAGCGCGCAGGATAATTGCGTGCGCCGATATACAGTTGGCCTATTACCACCGTGAACAGAGGAAGAAGGAAAGGGAGAGAAAGAGAGGGTGAATGTAATATATACTTTCCTCCAGCAGGCGATTTCAGCCCCCATTGGTCTGTCCTGCTCCGTTCCCGGTCGGCCGCTCCGTTCGCCCTTCGGAGCTGCGTGCGCGGAAGCGCGCGCCCTTCCACGTGGGGTGCGTGCGCGCATATAAATGGAATCCCTTCAAGTAGCCTCGGTGCCCGCGTTGCCATCCACCTCGTGTGCGTGTACCTCCCTCTGTACGCGCTTCTGGATTACCAAGGGGGCGGACGGGGGTGGCTCGGCAAGGGCTGCCTCGACGACGATAGTGCAGCCCGATGGCTAGCTGCGCTCGTTCCCTTCCTTCTCAGTTTTACTCTTAGATTTGGAAGAATTTTGGGAACTTTAGGGTTTGCGGTAATTGGAAGGACACATTGGGGGTAGGTAATTGATATAGATGTTATTAGGGAACGTATGAGATTTTGCACAAATAGCTTTTGTATAATTAGCGGGGATTTTCGGATGAAAATTAGGCAGTTGAAATTTTCGGGACATTCGAGTAGTTGGAGATATGAAGGTTTTGAAGAGAACGTAGAGATTTTTTACAATATTTTCGGAAAGTAAAGTAAAGCAAATATTTTCAGTTGGAAGATAAAGGATGAAGTTGTTTCAACGACATATAAAGCCCCCTTGCAATCTTTTCAGAAATTTAGATGAAAGGATTAAAAGAAATTAATTAATTCGTTATTATCTCGTTACATGAAAGCGCTCGGTTTCGAAAAGAAGTAAATATTTTTTACGACGTTTCCAAAGACTTCGATAAAAATTCTCAAAACGATACATTTCCAAAATAGGCAGGATCTCTGAAAATCAGTAAACAAGCAACTCGTCGAGAATGTTTTTCCGGCATCGAACTCTCGAGTTGCGAACTCGGCTGGCACATCGCGAGGGATCCGAAGCGTCTTGAGGCCATCGCTAGTCGCTGGCAGCGAGGGTAGGAAGCGCGTAGAGCACAAGTGCACGCGGATAGTGGATGTTAGGTGCGTTGCACGAGCGCTTACGTGCCTAGAAATTCACCCCTTTTTTTTCTGCTTTCTCTCTCTCCCTGGCGCAGGTTGGCCAGGCTAGGGTGGCCGAGGGGATGAAAGGGGACCAGCAGGCCTCGAGAGTGAATACGACATACAGGAGCAGCACGCACAAGTACACGGTTTCGCAGAGAGTGGAACGAAATCTATAGCACGCACTTACGCGGTTGTATATGCGTATACGCGTACGCGTACCGCCGCACCCCGAGGACACTGCCACCGAGGGAGAAAGGGGAGGGGAGAGGGAGAAGCTTTCAATTTTTCTTGCTGCCTTCGCGACCAGCCGGAAGCCGAGATTCTTGCGGAAGAATACGCACCATCCATGGGCGTAGCCTAGCTCTAGCGCGATACTCCGCGCCGCCGTGTTAAAGGATGTACGAGCTTTCATGCCTCTAGTAATCGTTTCGAAGAATTTTTAATCTATCGCGGAAAATCGCATATTTGGTTCTTCTGCTTCTTTCTACTGTTTTCTTTCTGAATACGAAGTATTGCGATGAATATTGTTTATTGCTTTGCTTAAAAATTGTTTGAATCGACGAGCCGAATTTTAGATGCTATTTGCGTAACGTAGATGAATATTTTCTATATAAATCGAACGAAAGAATTTTTCATTTTGCCTTGCACTGGGTTGAAGTATTTCTTAATTTCGACTATGACTCTTCGATTTTTCCACAATCGCTATTATGATTCGGCGAAACGGACGGTAAGCGCGAGACGCGTGTATCCTGAAAAATACTTCAACCGCGTGTGTCACTCATCGATACTCGATGCAACATACAATTTTTTACGTTTGGCAAATGAATCAATTCTTATTTTTATTAATCAATTACTCTCGAGTGATTTGCTAAAACTCTTCGTCAAACCTTTATTTCTGTTCTTCCTGATCGAAATTTTCTTTCACATGAAATGAAACTCGTAATCTTGGAATTAAGAGAAATTTTCCGGCCTTGGTAGGACCACGATGCGGAAATCGAAGGAACGGAACCGTGGCACCGCGGAGGGTTGAAAAGTCGAACGATCGTAAAAAAGCCGCGTAGAACGAAGGGTGTGCGTGGCCTCGCAGCGAGAAAATTCCGCGCATCCTGCGCGTGTCTGACCTCCTGGCAGTTATTTCCCCGCTCCCTGCCACTCAAGCGCCATTTCCACCCCCGACATCGCCCGCCGCCCCTGTCCTTCTCCTTTTAGTCCTTTTTATCGCGGTTGACGCGAGTCAAGATACTTTTATTTCATGGCTGCGAGGTCGCATCCGCGTTTCACAACGATCCACGCGGCTTAACCTATATCGCCCTCTGTCCTTGATAAACTGTTACGATCGGCCATGAATCGCTTTCCGCGCGAGTCCAACGATGTTTATCGTGTGTAAATTGGAAGTTCGGATCGGATTTCGCTTCGTCTCTATCGAAGCAGAAGCGAGAATTGTCGTTCCTCGATCGACCACGAACGTGATTATCTTCATAGAAAAGGATCTTGGGAAATTTAACGATAGAAATATTCTTTTTTCTCTTACCGACTTTTTCTAAATATCTGCGAGAATGTCGTATTATGTGTAAATGTCGAGAATGTTGGCCTTGAAGTAGCAACGCGTGCTGCACTTTAAGACCAGTTTCCAGGAGTTTGTTTCAAGCGACGATCGATGGCTTATGAACTGATGAATAAGTCAAGTGATTTTGCCGTACGAGATATAGCAGAGACTGCATTAATTATCGATGATGGCGATACAAAGTAAAGGCGAATTAATAGCGCGTAACAGGTACGACTTCGCGAAGTTTGTACTTCAGGCGCTTCGAGTAACAATTTGAATTTCGAGACAAGTAGCGACACCTGTCGACGAATCAAAGTATTATCCCGTTTCATTATAACGTAGAAACGTTCTTTTTATTCTCCCACCGTTTTTATATGTTTTAATTAATTCCTAAGATTTATTCCCCCTTATTATAAAATCGCGATGAGTATCGATTAATTTATGTATGCACGTGTTCATCTATATTACCAACTACAGAAAAATTCGCAAAAGATAACTCGTGAAGATCTATAAATATCCGAACTACTTAAGTGCTACTAAATTACTCGTATTAACATTATCTCAAGTGAAACGACTGAAATAAAATTAAAAATGTAGAAAATATAAAGGTCGTGTAACTAATTAATACGTAGAATTAATATTTTAAGTTCATTTTCCTTTTTATGTAAACCGAAGCTCCTTCGATCTCCTTTAAGAATTCTCCTTCGAAATCCTTGATTATTCAATTATTTATACACGTACGAATCCATAAATCACGCACTTCGAGAAGTTCTTTCTTCATTTTTTCATCCATTGGCTATCATAGCGGTCTAATATTCTTTTGCTTTTCAATACCAAAATATGACAAAATAATTTGTCTCAAAAATTCATCACGAAGACTTTCGTAATACTACATTTTTTGCTGACAAGAATATACAATTTCAGTTTGTCCACAAGTGAAATTTCTTCAGACTTCGTGAATCATTCGTGTTTTCAATAGTTTGCTATAATTTCACAGGCGCAGCCATGGGGGAACCAGAAAACGTCGGTGTACAACTGGTTTCCACTTCCTTCCAATGCCACTAATCGCTTTTGGACATACTGTTGCTGACATCTACTGGTGTATCCCGCAGGAACGGAACAGATACCGTTGCAAACATCCATCCTAAGGAAAGTTGAAATATAATTTGAATTATCTTAGAATTTTATTGAATCGCAATGAAATATACTATTGTCTGCTTTTCAATTCCAATTTAAATTTTCATATATCATCAGGCATTTAAATTTTCGGATTCGAATTGACGTAGCTAACAAAATTATAAATAAATCTACTCACGTGCATTTCTCACTCTTCACTACCTGCGAATATTTCCGGTCGTTCTCTTGAAGATTCACCACGTACATCCAGTTTCCTTGGTTGTTCAGAGCCGCTCTCGGAGTGATATATTGTGTCTCCGTTGGGCAAAGTGGAATTGCATCGAGATTGGACTGCCTCTTGTTACGCGTCTTACTCAATTTACTATATTTCAATAACGGATTTTCGTAGGACGTACGTGGTGCAATTTTACTGCTTCTAGCGTATCTGAATAAATATAAATATATATATATACAATTGTAACAAAATTTACAAAAAGTATACCAGTATAAATTTATATCAAAATTTACAGCACTACAATTTGATCAGTATCATCACAATCAAATTCAATATTAAAAATTCAATATTAAGCATGATCACCTGTTTGACCACCATGCTTGACCCTGTCCAAAGTTCAAAGTCTGTGGCTGAGCGTAAAAAGAACGATCCGGCGAGACTCTTTGCTCTGTAGGATGAAACTTGGCAGGCGCCGGTTCTTCGCGTAAAAACGGATTCCCTTGGGCTGGTGTCGTGTACCTGTAGCTATAAACAACAGCACGAGTTACTCGTCCAACGGAAAACGGACAATTTAGTTGACAATTTGGTAGGCGCAAAATTAGCATCGAAATTACCCATTCTGCTGAGTGTCGTTCGTCGGGGTCCCGTAAATGAGCGGCGGCTGCCCTCGAACGGGATACTGAGGCGGTGGCAAGAATGGTAACGAGTGAAACTGACCCTCCCCGTGCGCCTGATAATCATATCCCTCGGAGTAATCCGGTACCGACCTTGAACAGAAGCACTCTGTCCTTGGTCCATTCCTCGTTTAATATAGTTTAGGAACAGTGGTGATATTTAGTTTAATTTTATAATTATATATCATATTATAATTAGTTATTATATGTATTATTATTAGCATTATAATTATTACATTTTAATTTACGTTTTAACTTTAACTTATCTCATTACGAATTTCTTATTGATTTTCTTTCGTCTCAATGGATACATTATAAAATTGCGTTATACACTTTTTATGGACGATTTATGTTATTATAGTATCTTTTTCTTGACATGAAAAACCTAGGGTAACCTGTATTCTTTTTTTAAGGATAACGCAATGTACGTTATTACAAAAAGCTTGGGTAATTTGTGATCTATAAGTGGATATAATGAATACAGAGGTATATACCTGTAATCACTGAAATCCTCTTTGGACTCGTCCTTTAATGCAGAACTGAAGTCGAAGCTGCATTTGTCCACAAGAAATTTAATTAACTGTCTGCAATAGAAATCAAAGAAAGACAAAGTATTAATAAAAAAGGAAGAATGCAAAAGCGTAGGTTTTCAATTGCATCTTCGAAATGATCTTTGACCCGTGTCGCGGTAATAAGTGTCGCGTATGATTTCTTGACCTAACTTTTAATAGAATCGTTTCAGAAATGAATAAAAAATTGGTTATCTATCTCATGGATTATTCATGAATTCGCGGAAGCCGGGTTCCACGACCTGTGGTCGTTCCTCCTATATCTCGCAACTGTTTTCGAGCAAAATTAGGAAATTGGATAATTATATTCCTTCATATCTTCCTCTACCATAGCATTCTCATTCTTCTTAAAAAAAAAAAAGGTGTAAAATTTTAATTTCTATTTTTCAAAGAGAAACCTCAGAAAAAGATTACATACATTAACGTCTCTCGAAACTTTCAAAAGTCTATAAAAGACAAAAAAAAAAAAAAAAGAAGAAGAAGAAAAAGGAAAGAGAGGAATGAAAGCAAACGATATACACAATTCGATATTTCACGGTTTTTAAAATAAGTTACTCTTCGTTGGTAAATTTTAAAGTATTCAATTGCAGAGAAGAAACGGGAGAAAAGGAAAGATTTCGATATGTACTTAAATCATTATCACGTCACAAGATATGTAAAATATAAACGAATTGAAAAAGTCCAGTGACCCATAATGCCGCGCGAAGTGTCCATGCAAACACGCGCATGAATTTCGTGCGTGGTCGAAGGCCCGCGAATCTTGGAACTTTCTCTACCGGTGAAAGACACCAGCTAGAAGATATGTCCCGATGTTTAATTCATGGTCCACGCCTAAAAGCTGTTTTCTCGCGGGCTGCATCTCGATCAGTGTCGTGGTGCTTCCACGAGCCCGGCCAACTTTCGAACGTGTGTAATTCGTCAATGGACGACGGAAATCGGGAGACAGGGATTGACCTCGAATCCCAACACAACGTTTTAACTTACAATCTCGATACCATCGTTGTATTTGACCAACGTAGTTTCGTATGTTTCTTCCATGTCGTCCATCCGTCTTCTTCGAATTGTCGTTTGACAGGGGAGATGGTAAAGAAATGTAACGATTTTTTGTTTTTTTTTTATATTCATAGTTTTTTATTTTTGTCTTTTGTATTATGTTTTTTTATATCTTCTATATATATTATATTTTTAGCTTTCTGTTATTTGATACTGTATTCTCCTCAATCATATTGCATCGAGTAACAAAGTCGTTCGTCTTTCATAATATTCTAAAAATTGTTTAAAAAATTTAAAGATGTGTATGTATATCTGAACTTTTTTTTTTATAAAAGATACGAAGAAACTTTTTTCATTGCAGCAGATAGGAGAGAAGTTCTTGAATCGATAAACGTCTTGCGGGAAAAACTGAATTGGATGAAAATCCGCGAGAATTGGCGGGAAATAGCGGACAATGCGAGGTATTAACATTTCCTGTTATGCAGGCCGCATTACCACGCGTCTGCACACAATTGCAGCGGCACGCCGCCGTCGCGCCGCGCCGTCGAGAACTCGTTCATCAACGATAAACACTAGCAATCATCGTTTCCTTAAATCTTCCGTAATCTCTAGTGAGCGCACGTAAATACCAATTTGCTGTAATTGATCGCGTTCATTTATCCAGATTTATGAGTGTATCGTGCTTGTATTGACACGATCGCGTTATCTAGAAGCGGTATCGATCAAAGACGATGAATGAAACGATGAAGACGAAAAATTGTATAGTAATTACGATATCAATTACAAGAAACGAAGAACCTTTTTAATATTCGTGTAACACATACATTGAAGTCGTTTAAGAAACACAGGACTTTCTAATTTAACAATTACCTAATATCTATAGAAATTCTGTAAATTACACAATGTAGTTTCAATAGAAAGTATTCAAAGTAACCGTTGTTCGTTGAATACGTATTTTGCATGTGTGCTGAAACAAGTCTGAAGCGTATGGGATTCCTTTCACGTCGTAACAAGCATCTTCGATTTATTCAAGCTGGTTAACACTTGTCAATGCGATCGACGCGCATTTTCGTTATTCTATGACAGTTATTTGACATTTCTATCGCCATAGGAAAAATAGATTCTCTAATCGTTCATTGTCGATCGATGTTCTCGGTGTACGATAAATTAATTTCTAACAGGACGAACAGAAGCAGTAGCACGGAAATGGAAGCATCGTGACGAACATAGTATCCACAGCACTGTATGGAAATCCATAACGATGACTAGCAACGATCGTTCTCGACGATAAATCTGTTACGTTCCACGGACAACCTCACAACGCATAGGTGGAACTTTGAATCGCTCCTAGTATCAATTCGATCCGTAACGGTTCCGATAATTATCTAGCAGGGCATGACCGCGTCAAGGCCACGGTCACGCTACGCTGATCGGGAAATAAAACGTATCGGAAAGACGTCAGTTTTTACGTAATCGTTTGTCGCTTTCGAATCGATCTGGCTCCGGCGCAAAAAAGAGGAAAGATCGTGAAAATGATATGAACGAATGAATTGTATATAATACGATGCTGCTTTCTGTTGTTCTACCTGTTTAGTTACTTTTCTAGTTAGCTTTTGCAATCGCGTTCTTCCTCGTTTACCAATAACGTTTTCATCTACTAACGAGGCATTTAAAAACAGAAATAATTGAAAGAAATGATATAAACGATGGTAAATAGAAAGATACTGGTAGTTGACACATTTAACGAAGATACAAGATATAAAATAATCCTATCGATTATTGTAGTAAGTCTTCTATACTTCTTTAGCGAAGCTCTTCTTCGCCACACTTCCTATATCGACTAAACTGTTTACGATGGAACACGAGCAGAATAGAAGTCAGATGACGCAAGAACGCGACGATCTCCAGGATATCGTCGGGGTAATTTTAAGCAAGTTCACTATCCTGGAACTTTCCCTTCCTGAAATTCGTCTCGCCACGCACGATCAGCTGATTCGTATGCGGGAACGGTAACGCCCGACACGCCGGGAATATTAATAACGAGACGGTGAACCATATTTTTACAAATTCCGCAGACGCGAGACTTTTGGAAATTCCAGGAAACAGCTCAATCCATCCTCGAAATTCTTTCTTTCGGCACCCGATACTACCTTACATGATTTCAAAGTCTAACAATTTCATGTACATTTGCGGAAAAAACTAGCTGTCCTAGAAATCCGTTTCGCGTATCACAGCGTCCTTCGTTATTTTATTCGCCGTTGTCCACGTTATTTTTCCAATTATTTGTATCCTCAGACTTATTCTCAAAAAAAGAGGGAAAAAAAGAAAGGAAAAAACTAAGATCGTAAAAAACAACTAGAAAAATATAATTAAGTAACTGAGATTTGAAAGACACACAAGTTTCTTATCGTGTTTCTTATCGAGTTTCTTATCAAACAGTCGTCAAGTATAGGTATCAAGTCATCTAATTTTTGCAGTTACTTTGATTCATATTGAGACTCTTCATTATACATCACACAAGGACTTGTTGCAAACTCAAGGAATCGGACGAGCTTCTTAGCGAGTCTCGCTGCTCCTGCGTCACGAATGATCTAATTTTTTCGATCGTTCCGCGCGATTAATTGACTGAGAATAAACGACAAATGACCAATACCTTGGAATGATAATGTGTAATACTCGCGCAACTGTTAAGAGGCAGCATTATCATGCAAATACGATTATAGGCCTGACATCATAGATCTGCCATGCGGTATATCACGAACATGGTGTACGCGTAAGTAGCACACTACAACGACAGCTTTTTTTCGCGAGTCTTGCAAAAACCCATCCGGCATCTGTCATTTGTTCATCATTTTCGAAATCTATTGCTCACGAGCGAAAGAATGTCTTTATCATCTGAAAGAAGGTTGTCCGATACATACACTTCAAGAATTATTTTTAACGCGAAATAATTTTCAATAGTTGTGTTTCTTTTTAATTTCTTAGAAAACCCTGTTTTAAGATGAATGTCCGTACATCTTGATCATTATCTTTTTAAAAACACCTCTTTTAAGATACATGTATGCACATATGCCTACAGATGATGTAATTTATATTCAACAGGTACATAGTCTTTGATAGAATCTTTTCAAATGATGATCACCGTGATCTCTCAGTCTTTAATAATTATTCAACAACTAACGAAAGAAGAGCATGAATGATTATCCCATTCCTTAAATTTACCGTAGTTTGAAAGTAACGGTGAAATAGGTAAGCGTTTAACCTTCGAACGGTATAATAAAATGAGAAAGAATTGAAAATGAACGTTTCAAAGAATGATTATCGGTTTATTCTCCAGATTTTCTGTATTTTCAGTATCGGATACATGTCCATAATTTCTTTTATAGAAAACAAATATTAATAATTGGCTTCAACCTTGGCGTTTAACCTTCGAACGGTATAATAAAATGAGAAAGAATTGAAAATGAACGTTTCAGAGAATGATTATCGGTTTATTCTCCAGATCTTCTGTATTTTCAGTATCGGATACATGTCCATAATTTTTTATAGAAAATAAATATTAATAATTGGCTTTATGTATAATGATACTTCAATATGAAACTTCTAACACTATATCTGTTAGTTTTCTCAAACAACACTCTTTGCAGGGTTAATATCTAATAAGTATTCAACATTCATCGAAAGCTTCTTAGGATATAAATCACGTTTTCCTGCGTATAGAGAACTCGTATCTAGCAATTGAGACTTCCTCTTTTATTAAACGAAATCGTCTTCTTACCGAGGATAATGATCGAGACTTTCACAGAACGTTTGTCCTGGCTTTGCGCAATTTGGTGTGTGCCCCGGAGGTGCGGGTACAAAAGGTTCGTATTGTGGTCGGCCTGGACATCCGTACTCGAGGCAAGGCTCGCCATGAGCGTTCACCAAGGATGCCTGAAACCAAATCGAGAATAACGTTCAAAGGGCCTTGATGAAACAATTAAAACAGCGATTAAGTGCAACTAGCTGGAGCGTACGAAATGCTTACCTTCTTTCATTGTAACAAATACATCGCCTGTCATGAGTTAGAAGAGCATCTTTATTGTACAATTCATAGAAATATTTATTCGATATTCCATATGAACGAATGAAAATGCGTCCGCGAATATGTTACAAAATACATAAAATCTTAATTTAGATTCTGCTACAGATTTGATTTAGATACGGCGGGAAGAACGATAGTGGTTAAAATATTTGCAATATCATCCATTTAATGAGAATAACGTTTCCACTGATGAAACAAGATCGTCGAGATACTAACGTAACTAGAACGTTATTTGTATAAAATTTCTATAAAGATTATTAGGAGAAATCTTCTACTCGGTTATTGCGGAACCCCGGTGAATCATGCTTCTCTGAAATGGTTCCATTGGCTCGCGGCGCTATATAAGGAATATTAAATCTACGCTCTCCTAGCTTTTATTAAAACTAAAAAAAGGAAATAGGAAATATTATTAACGATCTATCTCATTAGCGCTCGCAATTGTGCAGACTTCAAATAATTTATCATGTTTGCTTAAAGGAAAAAAAGAAAGATCGAGTTCTTATTCGCGAGCTTGCTTTCATTGGTGTAGAACCGCAGCCGGAAACTTTAAGGTTATCCGAATTATTTGCTTCAATCAGTGAACGCATTTAAACTTGATGTAATATTCTAGTATTGGGTTGGCAACTAAATGATTACGGATTTTGTCATTACCACCTAACAAAATGAGAAAGAATTGAAAATAAACGTTTCAGAGAATGATTATCGGTTTATTCTCCAGATTTTCTGCATTTTCAGTATCGGATGCATGTCCATAATTTTTTATAGAAAATAAATATTAATAATTGGCTTTATGTATAATGATACTCCAACATGGAACTTATAACACTATATCTGTTAGTTAGTTTGTCATTACCACCTAATGATAAAATCCGCAATCACTTAGTTGCCAACACAATAGAACGTTATTTAAGAGCTTTCTTATGCCACTTGCAATTGACTCATCGCATGGCACGGTTGGTGTCACTATTATCTATCCCCGAATCACCCTAAAAGTTCATAATACCGCGAAGCAACTTTCGTTTCTACGATAATACAATTGGGACACAAATGTCTTATAAGAAGAAGAAAAGCAATTTTTGAATATCGTACATGTGCAACCCTACGAAAAAAAGAAGTGAGTTAAGTTATAGGTTATAAATGAAAATGGTACTTACTGTTTGAAACATTATTATCGTAATAAAATTACAGTATCCATACAGTTTCGATAAGGTTAAGATATTGAAATTTTCTCGTAATCAAGAATCATACATTGAAAGTAATTTTAATTTCGATCAACAAAAGTGAATCATCCTGTATACTGTGATACTATGATAAGGCGTTTACACAATTATAGCCGTTTTATGATCATTTACACATATACTTAATCGTTCCTTTATTTTCACCGAAGTGTGCATCCGGTATTACAAAAAGCTTGAATTCAGCGGCAACTGACGCAATCTTACAAAACGTAGAGAATCTTACGCCAGATATTACGATACACGTCAGGCTTGAGTTTTACATTTCACTCGTGGCTTTCACGGTGTAAGAAACTAACTCGTTCTACGGATCCCAGCTAGCTACTATGTCTGACACAGAGTGGTCACGTGTGCGATCGTAAAATGCGTATTCACTTGTAAAATATTCGATTCGAAATTACTTTCATCCTCGATCGATCAATAAAAACGCGTAACGACGACTTTTGAAATCCGAGATTTTTACATTAAACATTCTTACAGCACAGAGAATTTATTTTTAGTTTTTAAACGTATTAAATTATATACATGAACTTTCCATGTTTAGTAATTACTTTTCAAACACGTCTCATACGTGATAAATTTTGTATTGTAGCGAAATGAGGTTTAAGGCGATTCTTTATATCGGAACTGTTTCATTCACGGGCAGGCTAGAAAGTTACCCGTTATCCTTATCGTTTCTAACCACGTTGACTTTAAACCACGTACAGTAAAAGTTCCGCCTCGACCGTGAGACACATGCACACACGCTCGTGTGTTTAGAACTCGATTGTTCTACATCACTGCATCCGCTGAACCGACTGGAATAAACAAGCGAACGATATCGCACAAGTATCCTGTTTGTATTTTTTATTTAGATTACATGTTAATATAAGGCATACTTGATTAAACACGGCTAAAATCAACAATTATCACATATGTAATTTAGAATTACCACGGACATAGAAACTTGCGAAACTCTATCTAACTCTTTCTAATAACAAAAATAATAAAGTCATGTTTGTACTTACGATTGTTAATAAGGAGAAGATCAATTTCATTTTCGAAGGTGTTAGAATAGCGATGATGGCCACCGTAACAGATTCAATTCAAAAACACTTCACCACGTTCGAACAATTGTATCACCACTTTCTTTTCTTTTTCTCTTTTTTCTTCTTTTTACCAATCTGAACCACACCGCGAGTCCTTTCGCGAGGGCTGATATTCAATCAGAAGTCAAATCACATAATTATGACATTACGCGAGCCTCGCGGAACGGGATTACTACGACACGATAAACGATTATCCGTTCAGTGAAACACGTGCCGGTAACCGCGGATGCGCTTCGCAAGTTAGACGGATCGCGGAAACGCCGATGTGCAATCATCGAGTCATGCGTGGTGCGAGCGTTGACAAGTATCGTTGGCCGCGAAAAAATACGTCTCGCCGCGCGAGTGATTAATCTTCCGCAGAGAACAACTTCTTAAACATGAAATTTACTCAACTGAGTTACAGGACGAAGATGAATCACTGAAACGCGATTAGAAGCTTATCGAAGCAAGTGAAATGTTCCTTCGTTCCGTATACGAAAATTTGATATCCTATTTAAGTCGCGTGTAACTGCGATACAAGCACCACTGTATGACGATGGTCGAACTGTGGAGGACGAGTGTGACTGTCGATACCTTAGTCACCGCCACTGTCACTCGTATATATGTATTCCGTGGCGTTAGGTCCAGATTCCGTCGGGGTTTGTCCTGAGCGATTTTACGCGCGGCGATCTTACCTAGCAACGTGGGTAACTCGGTGTACCGATACCCATACTCGCGCTCGTACCCCTTCCTCTTGCACGCGTGCACGAGTTCCGATCGAGCAACCATGGGTGGGATATAGTTGCACTTTGCTAACTGACCGAGGTTTTGCCTTGCTAACTCGCCCTCCGTATCCCCACCACTTGGAAATATCCATGCTCACCTAGGCTAGAAACCAGTCGTTATATCTTTCTTTCCGATTGTTTCGAAAATGGACGTTTAATTCTTTTATTTTTACTTTTTTTAACATTGGAAATAGCAGGATAAGCAAAATACCGAGCAATTGTTCGTTTTTCATATATTTTATTAATTTGCAATTTTAGGGTCATTGTTAAGATATAAAACATTTTACTAATTACTTTACTTCAATTCTACGAGACGGTTCTGGTATGGATCTTACCTTGCTAACTGGGTAGATTCGCTCCCGACTAGCGGCCAATTACCAAAGCACTACCGTACTTTCACTGGTGTCCGTGTTTCCTAGTGTTCCTCGTTCGACCTTACACGTTGACAGAGATCGTGTCGCTAGAACGGGATCAATGAAATTGCGTAAAGAGACGAAGGTCGACTTCTTGATAGTTTTGCTTTTATTTCTCTATTGACGACGTGCGAGTCGAGTCTAGTTTTGTACACGATTTCTTTGTATGACGAAGCTAAAGAATAGCTTTAATAACAATGCGTTTTCTTATACATTGAATGACTAAATGAAGAAGGATAAAAATTGATTTATGATAAGAAAGTATTTGCTTCAAGGCAATGTCTTTAAAAAGAGTATTCTTTACAATTTGATCCTATTGTCGTTTCCATATATACTATACGAAACGTCTTCTTATGTCTTTTTTTGGCAATATCATCGTCAGTTATAAGTTAAAGATAATATTCCGAATTTTGTTAAATTTGAAAGCGAAGCGCCAGTTTTGAAATGAAATATTCTGTCACGCGCGCTTTGTCGTATATGTAATAGTGCCATCTAGGTATACCATCAAGAACTTAATATTAACTTGATAATATTTCCATGAGTTTATTCACTTATGGTTGAAATACAGTACTGTAATAGAAATTACTTAAACGATTTTAAAATTAATATCTTAAGAACATCTCGACATCTTAAAATGATTAAAAGATTCAATTACCATCACCAAAATTCAAAGACCACTATCTCATCTATATTATATACTGCAAAGATCAAAGTTACAATCTAACGTTTCAAATGCCAAACGCAATGATTAATGGATTTTCGTGGGAGTAATGAATTATAACAAATGAATCTTAATTCGTAGAGCTTGAATACGTAATGTATGAAAGTAATCTCATCGGAAGAATGAAGAATAGTTCAAATTATGGCCACAAGATGCCACGAAAGTGATCCGCATAAAACTCATTTTTGTCTTGTTATCATAAATTGGTATATACATATATAGTGGACTGTGGATAGGTGCGAAAGGTGAGAGGGGTAAACATAATTTGAGCAAAACGACCACTTTTTCTACGGGTCAGTTGCTATGTACACGTTTTGCTGTGTGAGTTTGCTCTGTTCGTATCATTGAATTTGATGTGAAAGGAACTAGAACCTCTCGATACTAAAGATCATATACGCTCCTGTTACGGCATAAGCGGCATAGCGTAATCATAGCCATGGCGATTGCTTCGTCGCGAGTAGACGAACTTGTACAAACTGTTACCCTTCATAATCCTCGAAAATTGCTATTTACGGGCTACGTTCTGCCCTCTGTGATATTACACGCTGTGTGGATTTATAGTTGGATTTTTATATATGGAATTGACGAATATTATGATGCGGGTTTAGTGGGTATCACAGCTATCGGTGTATTACAAATTTTCATATGTTTGTGTTGCCAGTGGTCAGTGCATATACACACTTTCCTTAATTGTAGCTCGGTGAGTTGACAATCGTTTACCGTAAGGAACAATATATGCTAATTAAATAATTTGCACGTGTAAGTTACGTTGTTCAATATGTTTTGTTAACGTGGCAGCCATTCGAACCGGCCTTCTGATCGTACGAATCATATGGCTGATTGGCGGGAAATTTTAAATTATTAAAATGTAGCATTTGTGGTTTTACGAATACGGTCATTTGAAATCTTTTCAGGAAAAAGATCCGTATAAAGCGAAAATAGCAAAAGTAGTGCCCACTCCCAACAATGGAAGTTCAGAGCTTGTTAAACTACATCATTCTGAACAACATGAGCCATGGTTCATATTTCAAAAAACCAAATACTATTGGAATTCGCATGAAAAAAGTTTCGAAGGCCTCCATTTTCCAATTAATCACTCTATCAAACATTATTGCGAATGGAGAGGATACTTGGATGAGAAAGATATTGCAGCAGCAGAAGAAAAATATGGGAAGAATAAGTAAATATATTTTTTTATATGTATTGTTGAAGAATTACATAAATTGCTTTATGTACTTTTTTCATTACTTTCATATAGGCTGGATATGGTGGTACCAGAATTTAGAGAACTATTTAAAGAAAGAGCAATTGCACCATTCTTTGTTTTTCAATTATTCTGTGTAGCATTATGGTGTTTAGATAAATATTGGTATTATAGTATCTTTACATTAGTTATGCTTATTATGTTTGAGTGCACACTTGTGCAACAACAACTTCGAAATATGGCTGAAATTAGGAAAATGGGAAACAAGCCATATACTATAATGGTTAGTAAACATCATAAGTAAATAAAATATGTTCCAAATATTTCCAATAAAATTGCTTTCATCAAAGGTCTACAGGAACAGACGGTGGCATTCCATGTTTACTGACCAACTAGTTCCTGGTGATATTGTATCCATAACAAGATCTCAAAATGATAATCTAGTGCCATGTGATATGTTACTTTTAAGAGGACCTTGTGTTGTTGATGAGAGTATGTTAACAGGTAAGTCATTAGCAAGAATCACTTTTAACACTGTTTGAGTCTTTTGAGTAGAGGCAGTGTCAAGGAATTTCTTTCTTAAAAAGGCTGTGAAAGCCTCAACTTTCTCCTTAGGAAGAATATTAATTTATGGTTAGTGCATTATATATTTTACATTCGTCAATTATGAATAAATAGGGGAATCAGTTCCTCAAATGAAAGAGCCCATAGAAGAAATTGATGGAAATAGACAGCTGGATATAGAAGCTGATAAGCTTCACATACTTTTTGGGGGCACGAAAGTTGTACAACATACTCCAGTAAAAAGTAAAAGTGGCCTTAAAGGTATCTAAACAGTAAATAATAAATTATTATATTTTAATATCATATATATTTTGTATTTATACATATATATTAAAAATTTTAGCTACTGATAATGGCTGCGTGGCCTATGTTTTACGTACTGGTTTTTCAACGTCGCAAGGAAAACTTTTGAGAACAATATTATTTGGAGTCAAATGTGTTACTGCTAACAACTTGGAAACGTTTGGTTTTATCCTATTTTTGCTAGTTTTTGCGATTGCTGCAGCATCATATGTCTGGATTAAAGGTATATAACATATCAAAAAGAATATTAAAGCTGTATTTCTACACTACTAATAATTTATTAATTACAGGAAGTGAAGATCCTACAAGAAATAGATACAAATTGTTCTTGGAATGTACACTTATTCTCACATCAGTTGTTCCTCCAGAATTGCCTATTGAGTTATCATTAGCCGTTAATACTTCATTATTGGCCTTATCAAAACTAGGTATTTATAAAATAAAGATGAATAAAGATGATATTCAGTTCTATATTTTTTAATACAATAATATATAATTTCTGTATAGGTGTATTTTGTACTGAACCTTTTAGAATTCCATTTGCTGGAAAAGTTGAAATATGTTGCTTTGATAAAACTGGTACTTTAACTAGTGATAATTTAGTCGTCGAAGGTATAGCGGGGATTAAGTAAGAATCAAATAAGTTTCAAAATATTTTCAAATGTAAACACTTATATTAAGATATTGTTCATTATTTTAGAGGAAAACCAGATGTTATGCAACTTTCTGACGCACCTATAGAAAGTATTCAAGTACTTGCAACGTGCCATTCTCTTGTACAATTAGACGACGGAATTGTTGGAGATCCCGTTGAGAAAGCTACATTGAAAGCTATTAAATGGAATCTTACAAAAGGTATACTTCTATTTATTGATATTCTTATTCTTATTACACTTTATTTTTTTCTTTTTTTTTTTTTTTCTTTGACGATGTGATAATTTCAATTTATTTAAGCTGATTCTATGATACCAAGAAAAGGACAATCACCCGTTTTAAAAATCGTACAAAGACATCATTTTTCTTCCGCGCTAAAGCGAATGTCAGTCGTAGCAGGATACACGATGCCAGGATTATCCGAAATCAATTACATGACCACTGTGAAAGGTGCTCCTGAAATTATTAAAGACATGGTACGTAGTAAATCGCAAGTAATTTCTTTTGCACCCACAATGTATCGTAAATATTTTAATTTTTTCTTCCAGTTGTTATCTATACCAGATAATTATGAATCAACGTATTTGTCACTTTCGCGTCGCGGAGCAAGAGTATTAGCTTTAGGATATCGAAAACTTCCTGGACCTCTATCTTCGCAAGATTTAAGGGAATTAACACGAGAAGACTTAGAAAAGAATCTCATTTTTGCTGGATTTGTAATCATAAGTTGTCCACTTAAACCTGATTCTAAAGCTGTTATTAAGGAAATCGTGAATGCTTCACATTCGGTAGCTCTTTCAACAATTTAATTTTATTTCTAATTATTCCATTTATAAATTATGCAAATTCACGTCACTTTTACAGGTTGTTATGATTACTGGTGATAATCCTTTAACAGCATGTCACGTTAGTCGCGAATTACATTTTACAAAGAAACCAGTTACGCTTATATTAACTGCAGCTGATGGAAAGTGGATATGGGAAAGTGTGGATAGAAAAATAAACTTACCTTTGGAAATGAAAAATGTTTCTCGGAATAATGAAATTTGGCGAGAATACACTCTTTGTGTAACGGGAGAAGTAAGTTATAAAAAGATATAAAATACATACTCATACTATAAAATACAGTGTACATTAGATTTATAATATACAATTTTTAGGGTTTAACATATTTAAAAGATAACGAACGAGATCTACTTCGTAAATTGTTACCACACATCGTAATTTTTGCAAGATGTGAACCAAAACAAAAAGAATTTATAATTGTCTCGTTGCAAAATTTAGGATACACAACGTTGATGTGCGGAGACGGCACTAATGATGTTGGTGCTTTAAAACATGCTCAAGTGGGTTAGTAAAAGCTTATTAAATTTATATATAAAATAAATCATACATATTAATTACTTAATTTATTCAGGTGTCGCCATTTTATCGAGCCAACCTGAAAAAGTATCTGCTGAAAAGCAAGATAATGTAAAGAACGAATATACCATCTCAAATTCAGCAGTAACAAATGGTCCAAGAAACAATCCGAGAGTTTCTGCTAATACCAAGACGAGAATACAAAAGATACTAAAAGAACTCGAAGAACAATCTGTTATAGTTAAGTTAGGAGATGCTTCAATTGCCGCACCTTTTACAAGCAAAATGTCATCAATTCAATGCAGTAGGTTCTGTTATATATGATTTATAACAGTTCAAAGATATGATAATATATTAATGTTATATTAATATTTGTTTTATTATAGTATGCCATGTTATTAAGCAAGGTCGATGCACCCTGGTTACCACCTTGCAGATGTTCAAAATTTTAGCACTTAATGCATTAGGGCTTGCATACAGCCAATCTGTTCTTTATGTAGGTGGAATAAAATTCAGTGATGTACAAGCTACCTTACAGGGTGTTCTACTGGCCACTTGCTTTTTATTCATATCAAGATCAAAGCCATTAAAAACATTGTCTAAACAGAGGCCTCTTCCGAACATTTTTAACTTATACACGATTGCTACCGTACTCCTTCAGTTTGCAGTACATTTTATCTCTCTTGTCTATTTGGTTAAGGAAGCTACTTTATTATCTCCAAAGTAAGTAAAACGATTAAAAGATTATGTGTACAATGATGCTTGAATTAATATTAATTTTGTTCCAATTTAACCAGGAGTGAAAAATTAGCAGCAATACTAGCTCCAAGTAATTCATCTAATGGAACTACGGCTTTAAATATGAGCTTGACTGATGAAGAAGAATTGTTTGAACCCAATCTATTAAACAGTACAGTTTATATTATTGCCATGGCAATTCAAATTTCTACTTTTGCAATTAATTATCGGGTGAAGTGCTTTGATAAATAAAATATTTATTAATGAAGACTTTATGTATTTTATTTTAATTTAACATAATTTTTATGATACAGGGTCATCCATACATGGAGAGTTTGTTACAGAATAAATCTTTACTATACAGTCTTATAGGCAATGCTATTGTTATATTGGGATTAGCATGTGGATTTTTACCCGATTTGGCAGCACTATTTGAAATTGTGGATTTCCCAAGTGATGTAAGTTTATTCAAGGAAAATGTAATATTTTTCATATTTATATAAATATTAATTTTTTTAATATTTTCTGTTTCTAGTTTCGAAGTCTTTTAGTTCAAGTTTTAATAGCAGACTTTGTTCTTGCATATATAGTTGATAGAGCCTGTTTATGGCTTTTTGGAGAAGGAAGACATCAAAAACTGTGATTAGTACACAATTTCTATACTCAACTTTTAACTCCAAAAGTGCGAAAAATTGAATATACAACTTTGTTTTCTTGTTTCACAAAAAACGAATGTTATCTTTGTTTGTTAATATATTTATACTTCATGAATTATATTACAATTCATATGTGGAATATAATGCTTTTAAAAATCTGACCAATCATAATTGAGAATTCATTACTCAAGAACACTCATATTGTTTAGGAATTTGCGAATAATTCTTTGTGGAACAAGAAAAATTAACGTATATATACTTATGTGTGTATATGAGTACATGGTATGTATGTTTTAATGAATGTAATTATTACTATACAATGTGAAATAGTAAGAAGAGCATGCAAAGTGAGTTTGTATGATAAGTAAATAATTCATGTCATAAGTATTACGTATATCATTGTTTAAAAGTAATGTAAGTGTACCTTGAGAACCTGATTTATGGAAATTTATAAAAGAGATTCCTTTATTGTACCACAAACGTATAAAAAACTGACTTTGAATAGTGTATAAAAAAAAATTATTGCATACTAGTAGAAGTTTGAAGTTGATGGTGGAATTTCACACATACAATGATATGACTGATTACTATGCTGGATTATGCCAGCAAAAACTGTTCTGTTGTAATTTTACAATTTTGTACAATTAACATGTCTGTTTTAAAATAATTCTTTTCACTAATGTCATAAGATATGCACATAATTCATCAATGTTTAAGCTAATTCAGCAGCAAATGTTGTCAGCAGTTATACTTAAATTTCGGGGTTTATATCTTTTCTTTACTTTTATACTATTTTCACGTATAATAGAATCAAATTTAGAAAAGCTACTAATAGGAAGAATAGATTTTTAATTTCAACATTCCAATTTTATTTCTATCTTATATTTAGGAGGATAAATAGAATATAAATAAATGGAATTGTATATGGCTTTGTCTACTAAAAATATTTGTGTTCCTCTTTGGTTGACAAATAATGTGTACACACCGAAATATTGGGTGTGGTTAATAAATGTGTATACCTTGGTTAATACTAATATCCTTACAGCAATTAAATGCAACAGAATAAACTTTACGTTATAGGAAATATTCAAAATGCAACGGTATGTGTTTTTTACAAAAAAACGGTATGCTAATTTTTAAAGCGTCATATTTTTACAAACAACAAAATTTTAACAAATAAAAATTTATGCATATTCTCCCAAGTCTCCAGAATAATTTTAAAAGAAAAAGGAATACGATATGTATTTCTTTTGTGAAAATATTAATAAACATCGTGTAAATGGTAAAAATATAAGCGTAGTAAGTATTTGTACAGTTACCATTTCACAGGATAAAATGTACATAGATATTTAAAAAAGTAATCTGCATCAAACTGCAGAAAAAATGGGTTTAAAAGACAAATTCGTTCTGATGCAAGATAACGATCATAACGTTACAAGCACAATGTTACTAGTACGCGAGAGTGGATTTTGTATGATGTTCGGAAACACATAGAAACATCTCCACAATCCCAATATAAATATTATTGAAAATATATGGAATACCTGAAATTGAAATGACTTAAAGAGAGCTCTTTTAGAAGAATGGAGAAATATTTCAAGTAGAATACTCATCAATTTGATAAATTTAATGCCACGACGACTTCAAGTTATGATAAAATCAAAAAAGACAGCTAAATATTAAAATAATTAAACCTAGTAATTTCATCTTCTGGATATTAGGTAAGTCTTATTAGTTTTTCCTATTAAATTGTAACTATGAATGCGTATATTTTTGCCAATTTTTAGATATTTGTTAATATTTTTACAAAGAATATATATATCCCATCTTTTTTTATGAAAATTATTCTGCAGACTTGTAACAATATGGACATATTCTTTATTTGTTAAAATTTTGTTAATAAACGATATTCTACAATATTCTTTTTATTTGTTGAAATTAGTTACTGTACGAATATTTTTTACACTGACTGCAATTTGTTGTAAACACTTATTTCTGTTTTATTCTACATCTTATATACTTATCTACCTTACATCATTAACCAATGATGTGCAGGAATATACGCATATATCTACCACATGCCAATTAAGGAAAGCAAAAAAGAAACAGGATACATGAGTAGGTTAAACCATATTTATTAAGAAAGAGAATATTTATTTACATCCATGACTAGTATATGTTTGAGATTATTATTTTAATTTCAAATTGTGGAAGTTTATATTCTCAATTAATATTCCTTAATTAAAATTTGGAGCAACATAAGAATATTCTCATGATTATTCTGATTCAATTGCCATTTGAATTTTATAATGGTCTCAATAATAATTACGGTCTTTTCTGGACTTCGTCTTCGCTTAAAGATCGATATAAGGATCGATCGAATGAATTCTGTGTTTAAACTTTGTTACTGCATGCTTAATGCTTGGAAAAAGTTGAATGACTTAAGTCTATCGAGGAAACCGGTTGCTCTGTGATGAGTCTCTGACTTCACGACAGTTGGTTGTTGATCACGGTACATGGTCGTTCGTTACGTTATTCTCCTCGTTCGACTATACTTATTCGCTGTGTTATTTTGTCTGGCTTTTTTTTTTAATATTTCGATCGTATGAACCTATCGATGGAAATATGTATATCAACATTAACATCACGGGTCGCGTAATCGTACTTTCTCATTGTAATTTTTGCGGTCTTGTTTGACGTTCTATGTCATTACTTGTGTGAAGGGAACGCGCTTAATTTCCTGATCGGTAGCTCTGAAATATTGTTACGGTATGTAAGTCAAGACAAATAAAATATACAAGTGAAATGACCAGCGGCACTTTATTTTCTCTAATTGTTTTCGATAAATTGTGAAATAGATATCAATTCAACATATTTGCGACAGAAATAAACGATATTATGTCACATTATTTCCCTATGGATATCGTTTCTGTTCTACGAATATTAAGTTGTTTTTTGTGTGGCGATTTATTCACATCCTATTGTATTGGTATTTAAATTAGTGATTGATATACGTGTATTTTCAATATTTAAAAATGTTTTTTCGAAGCTTATGATAATTTTATTTGTTGTCATATGGAATTTTCATAACGATATAATCAGTTTCTATAATTCCTTTATATTTCAAATATAATTTTTCCACTTTTTTGTTGAATTTCAAGTTAACTATGCCATTCCACGCATACTTTACTAAAAAAGAAAACAAATAAGGAAAAGATCAATTGCTTTCTAATATTACTCTCTAGAAGTAAATTGTTTCGTGGAAAGTATCTCTTGAATAACGAGGCAAGAGAGAGACAGAGAAGATGGGGATCAACTCAGGTAAAATAGAAGCAATTTACGTCAAAACTGAAGAATTCAAGTTATTTGTTTGCACACCTTTTACCGATTATCGATCGATATCAAAGACATCCCTGTCAGAAATATAATTAACTTTTTTTGTAAACGCGAACTAGTTGTGTCCGTAATATTCTCATATCGTGAACGTGTAGAGGACAAAAATTTAGTCGTATAAAACGGATACCAGTGCACCACAAATTGTTACTAAATATACAGAAAACTATTTATAAAGTTGAATAGCAAATGTTTATCAACGATCGGTCTGTACTTCATCGTTTACTAATTGTCCAGTTCAGTCGGTAATATCATTTAGTCAACCTTCACGTATGTATGTACATATTATTTTAGTATTAAGTTGCATGCGTATAATTGCATGTAAGTAGTAACGAGAAAAAACAGTTATGTATCAAGAAAGCATATGAAACCGAATATTTTTTCCACTAACACGATTCACAACCGATGTAATTAAGAAAGATGTGGATCGTGAAATATATTATATATTAGAATTCTTTTCACTGTAATGGTTAATATGATCAAGAATTATGTCATTGCCATAGGATAAAAAATCTCAAGAAGCAATTAGGCTTCTATTTTGTGAAGAAAAACGTAAAAACTTACAATGAGGTGTAGTGTTTACGCAAGCCTATATCCGTGATACGTAATTATTGTTCGTATTCCTGGAATGGTGTTTCATTAAATCCTTTAGTGTCTTTCGCTTTGTTCTCCCATGATTTACTGACCCCTGACTATTCATATTACCCGGTAACATGGTACACAGTTTACTTTCGCGAATTGAAATTGATTTCCGTATGGCTCTGACATCTGTGACTCATCAGGTGATACTAAAGCAAACGGCGCCAAATTCAAATATTTGATTTTCCATAATTGCTGCTAAATACATTAGTAAATATGTAATTATGATAGATAAATGTCTCACAAATGTTTCTATCGAAAAAATGTGAATAGTGTAGCAAAATTAACTTACTTATTTATCGAAGGAAAACATAGAGAAACGAGCAGTTTGCCCCGATGCTGTGTTCAGAAAGTGCAACGTTTAGGAAGTTAACAAGCTTTATTGAAACACTAACAGCTGCGAGTCGTCATTGCATTAAGGTCGCATGTGTCAATTATCAATTAGGAATATACATGCAATAGATACATGCATTAGTGTAAGAATTCCACAAACTCATTGCGAACTAATGGACCTCTGTACGTCTGCTACGTTCCATTAACACTATGCACATCGGTATATTTTCGTTTTTCAAGACTATATTATATTCAGCTGCATTCTAATAACAACAATCTTTATTTCGTATTTCTTCAAAATTTCAATAAAAGCTATAATTTATTTAAGCTTATTTATTAGTAAAAACGAATTCTTGCCTATTACTACATATCGCATAGTAGTGGCGGAAAGTAAATGGCCGTCAAAGATCCATTATGCGTATCATCGCAAGAGCTATTAAGCTTTCATATGTGTTACTTGACTTCCATTACTTCTATTATCGGTGTTATCAAGCAAATCTGGCTTCATAAATCAGGTTTTTGCTCGTTTCCAGCTTCCCGGAACCAGAATGCTGGAAACACAGGAGAGGGGATATTTTCATTGGGCAGATTGGCTGGTGTTCGCGCTGATGCTAGTCGTATCTGCCGCCGCAGGATTATGGCATTACAGGCGAGCGCAGAAGTCGAGCACGGAAGATTATCTCTTAGGAGGAAAGAGTATGGGTCTCTTTCCCGTGTCCGCTTCCCTCATTGCCAGGTAGTTTCTCCCTTGAATCTTTCTAATTGCCACTGAATTAAATCGTCAGAAATTTCATCGTGATTGATCCGTGAAAATATAGGAAAGTATAGGAAAAGGAATTTTTATTCTTTCCAGCTTCATATCTGGCGTGACGATTCTTGGAACACCCGCGGAGATATACAATTTTGGAACACAATATTGGATTACTATTATCTCAATATTTTTCTCGGGCGTCGTCGTAGCTTTTATTTACGCTCCAGTCTTCGTTTCGCTAGGATTGAATTCCGTTTACGAGGTATATCTACCGGGAATATCTAATGAACGTTTTAAGAATACGTACGCATAACTTATTTATGATTTTCTTGTAGTATTTGGAAATGAGATTCAATCGTGGTGTAAGGATTCTCATATCGGCGATTTTCGTCGTTGATGTTGTAAGTGCGACAGTATCGATAAAGTTTACGTTGCTATGTAGCACCTATTTATCCTATGAGCTTGGGTATAAGATTCGATAGGCACAATTAAGAAATTCGAAACTTTGAAAATATTATTTATTAAAGATTTTAATTCGACGAAAAATTATTAATAACAAAGTTACATCACGTTACGTTACGAAAACACGAAACTTTAATTTACTTCTCTTTGAGAATGACCAATGGTACCGACTGATCCCATGTTGTATTAATAATATCGTAATAAACCAATTTTAGGTACTTTATCAATCGATCGTGGTCTACGTTCCAGCGTTGGCGCTAAATCAAGGTATTACGTGCCCATATTATCCATAATAGAATATTAACCGAATATTACTAAAATCTTTCTGATTAATTACAGTCAGCGGCATTGATGTACATTTGATCGGGCTCATTGTATGCCTCGTATGCGTGTTCTACACTGTTCTGGTAAGTTCACGTTTTGAAAATTCATCACGATATATGTTTAGCCGATTTATCGTTAATAAAACGAAATAATATTCTACGAAAACTGTTCCTTTGTTGACCAAATGATCTTTGTGTTAGACTAAAGCTATATCACTAGTGATTTTTGCTTACTTTGACTTTTTCGAAACACTATAACTCGCACTACCTCTATATCAATAAATTCGATTTTGCTTCGTGAACGTCTCGATCCCATGAATTCGTATAAATATTGAACACGCAGAAAACTGTGTGCGCTGTCGTACACAAAAAATTCTGGGATCACGTATTTGAAGTTAAAAATACTCGGGCAGTGCGAGGCAAGGACACGTAGCTTCTACGAGCTGTAAAACTTGCATGCCTTCACAGTATTTCGTGTGAATTTTTTTTACCAGCCTTCCTTCCTCTTAATAATAGTTTCATGAAGCTTTTCCTTTGATCCTTGCCAGCTTTGCTTATAAATATTCGAAGAAATGAAATTAAACTCTATAGATAGTGAAGTTTAATGTATTGAAAATTATGTCGAGGGTTTCTAAAAATTGAGGCGAATTGAAATGGCTTTGAACAAGTTTCCAACAAACTTCGAAAGGCACTGATCCAAGTGGTAATGATATATTTTTCTATGTCTTCGCAATCCTGTTAAATATAAATAATAATAAACTAGATATAATAATAAATAAAATAAATAGAAATAATAAATCGTAAATAGAAATACCTTCGTAGAAACCATGACGGTAATAATGATCCAACGATTACGAATCGAGATCTAAAATCGATAAACGTATTTAATTAGGAGGATGTAATCGCGTTGAATTATCGTGACGAAGCTGATTAATCGTGAACCCTCGAGGACTTAACAAGACGTATCGCGGTGACGGAACACATGTAAAACGAGCGTAGGGCAGACTAGAAGTCCAGTCCCGACCGGGTGACTCGGTGTCTAGGTATATGGCAGCTAATTTTCCAAGGACGCCGGTTCAGCGAATTCTCCCGGGGATAGCTGGAGTTCCTCGGACGGGAGGATGCCGGTAGATGGTAGGAAACAATTTTCGGTGGACAATGCCGCGAAGAATCTCTCACGCGGACCCGGCTACTGGAAATGTTTATGGACGGAAACTGAAAGCTCGACAATGGCCCAGCGGAAACAATGGCGCGGAGCACGTCGAGTGCTCGTTCCCCGTGGTAGCAGATCACAAAGCCAGCGCCGAAGTGATTAATCGCATGCTCGCGCGCGCTTGTAATTATTCAAGCAATTTGTTGTAGCCCGCGAATTAATGAAAATTTATCGCGGCCCAGTGACTCCTTGGAAATTTGTTTATTACCGCCATGGTCGCTTTCGCGTGTCTGTAAGCTTGTCTTTCGCTTAACGATCGCGTCTACCAAGATTGTAGTCCGCTTTTTCGTGGAGCTTTTGAGGACATTCTTTTATGAAGTTTGATGGTTTTTGTTGTTATGATAAAGGAGCTTTGCGTAATGACGCTTTGCAGGTTGCAGGTGGCATATATATTATTTCTTGTAGATTTAAGTGTAACGATGGATGAGACGGAATTCAATGAAAGGGTAGTTAGTCACGATTGTTCATGGCTATCGATGGATACATAGATGAAAGGTGGGTTAATTGGAGAATGTGATTACTAGGGTGGTATCAGGGCAGTAGTTTGGACGGATGCGCTTCAGGTCGGAGTCATGATTGCCGCTGTACTGACTGTTAGTATATTGGGTACTTATCAAATGGGCGTCGCTGAAATATGGAAGATGTCATTGGAAGCCAATAGAATTGAATTTTTAAAGTAAGAAGTATTTAATATTACGTTAAGAAGACAAAATAAGTTTGCAGCTCCATCGTTTTATGTTATATTTCCTTTTTGTAGCTTTAATACATCTCCTTATATGAGACATACAGTATGGACCGTGTTAATTGGTTCGTGGCTCTATAGCACCGCTTACATTGCTGTCAATCAAACTATGGTACAACGGTATAGGTCGTTGAAAGATTTGAAAACGTCCAAACTGTAAGTGAGTACACTATTCATTTCGGTATATGTAAAATTATTTAATATATTATTTGTATGTTATTGTATGTAAATGTGTGATTTCAGATCATTAGGGATATTTACTATCAGTATTATGTTATTCATTTCATTATGCTGCTGGTGCGGCCTCGTCCTTATAGCCTGGTGGTCTCCACCTAAATGCGATCCTAGAGCTACAGGCCTGATAACTGCTGACGATCAGTTATTGCCTGCTTATGTAATGGAAATTGCGAAAAATTTACCTGGGGTACCGGGCCTCTTTATTTCTGGAATTTTTGGAGCAGCTCTTAGGTACATATCATGAATTTATTTTTATCAATAAATAATTTTTTGTTAAAATATGTTTTATCCTGTCTCAGTACCCTGTCTGTAGGCCTTAATTCAACAGCCGTAGTGGTCCTGGAAGATTTCGTGAAAGGTTGCTTCGGCTTGAAACTGACCGACCGATGCTCCCACATCTTTGTAAAATGTCTGGTTGTCTTGCTTGGTTGCATAGCTCTGGGTTTGCTCTTTCTGGTCGAGAAACTAGGAGGAGTTTTAGCTGTGAATATTTTTTCATTTATTCTACTTATAAATTAAGTATTTTTTGATAAGATTGCATAATTCTCTTATTTTGTTATAGATAACTGGAAGTCTAGCAGCAATAGCTGCAGGCACTTCTTTCGGAGTGTTCACGCTAGGTATACTCTTTCCATGGACAAATGCTAAGGTGAATTATCGAGAGGCTTGAACTTGCTTTTTTTATATTTCTTTCCTACATGCCTTCTTAATCTGATTCCTCGACTGTGGATATTTATGGGATGTTTAAAAATGAGATCTAAGCAGAGACTCGTGCCATCTATTAAATATTGTAGCAAGTACCGTATTTTTTCACATCATGTGCATTTTATGCATTTTTATGCCATTAAATTTCCTATAAATGCATAAAAGCAGTCTATTGATATTCTTTCGTCAACATCACAATAGACAGATATAAAAATTTCAATACTTCTATTCCGTCGAATAGGGTGCGTTTATGGGTGCTATCGTAGGATTCGTGATCGCTGGCTGGGCGAGCTTAGGTGCAAATTGGTCTATCGGTGCTGGGTTGCTGGTTCCTAAGAAACTTCCAGTCCCCCTTTCTCAATGCCCAGGCAATATCTCCGAAAGTTTCCTGAAACAGTTTGATCGTCCGGAGTAAGTTAACCGTAGCCTTGGCTATAATTATTAAGTCTTTCATAATCAATTAAATCCTAAGTGGCCATCAGCGTCATCGTTGAAACGTATGATCAGAGTTATAAATTGTTCTATTATCTTATTTGAAACTGTTACGATACGTATTTGTATTGAACAGAACTCTCCTTTATTTCAGCGAAGACGATGTGTTTCCTCTGTATCGATTATCGTACCATTGGTTTACTGGTTTAGGCACGTTAATCGTGATCGTCGTAGGCAGTTTCATTAGCTGGTGGACTGGTCCTACGGATCCTTCTTCTGTTGATAAAAGACTGCTTTCGCCGTTAATTCATTCGTGAGTTAAAAATAATATGTGTTTAACTACTCGTAGAACTCTTATAAAATTTTGTATTTTTTAGATTGTTACCGGTACCAAAGGACGAAAATATTGTTCCTACTGGAAATAATGCTGGAAATAGCGAATTAGCAACAACAGCAAGTCTCTTATTATATGATTTAAAGAAGAAAAGGGTAAATATCAAAGAATAAATATTAAGAATATTTTCTAGTTAAAAATTTCTTCGGTTTTGTTACAGAGAAGTCAAAATTTTCTTAACGGAGCCACAACATAATCCATGTATCAGGATTGAATAGCTTACTGAACATTTATAAACACATTGGAGCTAAACCATTGCTATGCTGCTGTGGATAATGCAATACTGAAAGTAAAATTTTCAGGTCGGGCGCACGTGAAATTTTACTTCTCTTGTTTGTCCCCCTTTCGGTACTTATTTAGATTTAAACACCATTGTAGACAATAGTGTTCACATCGTTATAAGTCGTAGATCGACTCTCTCACATAAAGCAAGGTTTTATTAGTAAGGTCGTATTAAGATGCAGTTATTAGAAATGTTTACGAATTGTTTTATATAACTTTTAGACTATATACAGAATAAATTTTTATATTATATTTTATGAACCACATGTCATATACATATGATTTCATGTCATGTACTACTTTTCGTTATATACAATCCTACCTTAATTTTTTCAATCTTATTTACTTCAATTTTACAGAAAATTATTTTACAGAAAATCACACTGTGATTGTCAGTAAAAATGTACAATCTTTCAATACAATCACCGCTATTAAATTAATGATCGCCCAGGACGAAACAAAGTCAGTCCATAAACGTGGCAAGCTGCGTAAGAGAATCGTGGATGCGGAGAAGGATGAGTTTTGCCGGCAGGTCCGGTTGCTCCTCACACCGAGTTCTCTAACTGAGTTTGTTCGGTTTTCAAGCTTTGGTGATTCCCGACGGTGTCCGCCGTGCGGAAGGCGAGCGAGTCGATGGAGAAAGAGAGACGAAGGAACAGAGGGAAGGACAGAGAAGCTAGACCAAGAGGAGCCAAGGCCCCGGGATATTAGCCGTCTTGTTAAGGGAAAGCTAACGCCGTCAAACGTCCTTATTAAGGCCACGCAAATAGCTGGTACGCTTCTCCATGCTTATCTCTTGACTCGGCTTCCTCGAAATTCAATTTTCGCCTGGTCGAAATATGCCTGGTCAAAAGCTACATCCTCCTCCAGCTCGATATTGTTCTTGACGCTGATCGTCAAGATCGATATCCGCTGTGTCGTTACGGTTTTTGCACTGACGCTTTGAGGCGTGTCTCACGATTGGTCGGAATCGCTTGAAAGCTGGACGAAATGACGACAGGTGATTCGAGAAGAATTTATTGGAAATAGGAACGGTTTATCGGTGTACGTTCTCAGGGTGGTGGGGATGAATTTATGAGGCAATGGCACGAGAAGCGATTTCTTGACGAAAGTAAGTCAAAAGTTTAAGCTCGATAGAGACAATTTTGTGGAAGGGTCCTATAAATGTTATCGCTTTGAACTTGACCATTAAAGATAGGAGCAAAATAGGAGTTTCGTAATACAAAGTTTTCTATTTATAATGGGAATGAAAGAAAATAGTTTTTAAGTCTCTCATTTTATTTATGCGATATCCATAAAGTTTATTAGACAATAGAATTTCCGTGATTTACTAGAAAAGTTTTATTCTATGGAACTTGTATTCTTATGAACGGATCTCTTTCTACAAGGGAGTTGAAATGGCCCTCGTTCTCTCCCCTGGGCCGAAGCTTAACGATCCCGAGTGCGTTCTTTTTTTAACGGTATCGCGGGACGGAGATGCGTGTTGAATGAGAGCGTAGCCGCGAATTGCGCACGGTGCATGCGAAGGTTTCATTAAGAGGAGCGTGCGACACGTAGCGTCGAAAAGAAAATTGCGAGTTGCGGGCCGCGTGCAAGGCTTTATTAAGCGCGCTTCATGCGCGATTTGCATTCGTCTGGGTCGCTGATAGATTTGAAATTCCCACGTAGAACGTGCCACGGTTATATAGGGTCGAGAATTCGAATCGGGACGAATACTCGGTGACGCCTAGCGGAATGTACCTACGTAACCATGCGTGATTGTGTCGATGAATGAAGCAGGTCGAACAGAGACCGAGAATAGAGATAAGGTACGTCGGGGGAATAGGTTGAAAGAGGAGAGGTAGTTGGTTGCGGTTCGAAAGGGTAGAGAAAGAGAGAGAGAGAAAGAGAGAGAGAGAGAGAGAGAGACGGACGAAAGTGAGAGAGAAGATAGATTTAAGAAGGGGGAAAATGAAGCAGTGCTGCATAGTCGAGAAAAAGAACGCGAAAATCAAACGAGTGAGAAGCGGTGACGGTGGAGCAGGGAAGAAAGTGCATGTAGGGCTTACATTCTTAAAAGGAACGGCTAGAGGCGAGAATGTATGAATTTGCGAAATAGAAAACGACGGAAGTCGAGTTAAACGAGATGCACGATTTAACGGATGAAAAGAAAGTGGAAACATTAGATGAACGGAGGACCAGATAACGGGGCGAATGGAATCGCCAGAACCTTGAAGAGAAAAGATTTTTTTGAAAGAATTGAATAGAGGGAGCGAGATAAAGGATGTTAAATGGAAGGCAAAACATTCGATCCGCGAAGTGAGATTGAAGAGAGATGAGGCTACGACTGTGTATGTGTATGGAGCTTGCTATCGCATTAGGAAAGGTAAAGCGAATGAAATAGAAGATTACGTGTGTGGCGAGAGGGCCGGTCGAAAATTAGAGAGGGATACAGGGCGTGCAGAAGAAACGTGCGGCAAGAAACGTACGTCGAATTCGAACGTCGAATGAGGACTGAGTTTTCACCGAGTAGGAGGGAAAATCGTCCTGTGAAGTCGGTGCAAACGAGACGCAAGTTGAGAGCAACAGAGAGGCGAAGTTTGGTGATGAACGAGACGCACGGGTACCGGGGGGAGGGTGGCGGTGAATGAGGGTTGGAACGAGCGAGACACAGAGGCTGGGCTGGTAGATAGAGACGGCTAGAGAGAGGTCGTGGCGGTTTGAATGGGGCTAGTTTGAGATAGTTAGCGGGCCTTCAGAGGCACAATCGGCCGCGATTGGCGGGCCTACAATCACACGTCGCATTATATGTCCATCAGCGCAGCGGATCTTGCAAATACGTTAGCGCGTGAGCCAACGAGTTACCGTCCGCAAAAATCTTCAATTCAAACCGTCGTCGATGCGGATACGGGTTTCTGTGGTCAGAGACGAAGGATTCTTAGAAGCGTTGCAGTTCGCATGAGATGTCGGCCATTTTGGACGTGACCTGTTAGAAAAAATATGGAACTCGTGAACGTTGGAATTGTGAACAAAAAAAAAAAAAAAGACAAATTCGATACTGATTTAAATATAATAAAGAATTAAATGGAACGATTTTATGAATTATCCTACCCTCGATTTTTGTTCTATCTGTGTAATACCCACGTCGCAAATTTCCATTGTAAGGGAAGACAAATAGTAAGCGATATTAAGTGAAGGCGCATCTGCGATTAGACGCAGAAGCACCGAAGCAAATATTGTCTTTTCTAATCTGCTGTTAGAGTCGTACTATCTTAGAATTACCATGGGATAGGATCGAATTCTTAGAGAGTTAATTGGGTCCTGGCTAGGGATTTCGCGCGAAGATTCTCTGGATGCAAAGACAAACGAGAATGGTCATAACCCTTAGTCTTGTTTGCCCAAGAGTAGAGTTACATTCAAAGGATATACTCCGGAACTGTTATCCGATGATAAACGGGCCAGCTACGCCCACTATTAAAGCTTTTCCGAATAATTTATAACTTTGTATAATCTCTAACATCTGACATGCATCAGATTACATGTATTACATCAAATTATGTCAGTTTCATGGAAAAATATACTTTTTGATTCTGTAACATTAGATCGTCACAAGACCTGTAATTCTTCGTTTCTGAAATCAAGAAAGAACAAAAAGAATATGATCAGAGAATATTTCCATCGAATTCTATCTCAGTCATCGCATATATGTATTCAGAAAGTCGAACGTTGGGAAAGCTCCAAAGGTCTTCAATATAAATAGGCATGACTATTCGAAACCTCAAATCAAACGTACCTGGAGGAACAGCAGCAGACGACTGACGGAATAACTAATTTATCAATTCTTCGCTTCGGTTGGCTCCGATACCTATGGCTATATTTGCGAACTCGTGTAAACAGACCTCCGAACTCCCAGAGCATGTTGTCGCGTCGTCGTCGTTGTATTTGGCTACGGGAGATCTCCAGAAAGCTTAGGATTCCGATGTTATCCTGCTGAATTACGTATATTTGTATTTATTCGATAAAATTTTTTACAACGCGTTATTTTATAAATCATATTGTATCGTATTAAAAAAAAGGTATGATATTATATTTTTAAACGAGCTAAAATCGTTACAATATTTAAAAGAGAATAGCACCAAAGTAGGATCATTAACAAAAAAAAAAAAAAAAAAAGAAAGAAAAAGGCGGCTAATTACAAGTTCGGATTATTGTTATTACTATTGTGCTCATGGATTTAAATTTCCACGTTTTCGATGAAAAATATTTTTAATGCTTGAAAAAACGGGGTTTTAAGAAACACCACTCGAGGCAAAAAGCGTAAAACAAGCGTGCACCGTGTAATGCGGAACAAGGGACGGGAAATCGGTTTATCCCAAAAAATGGGCAGCGCAGTAATGATGCCAATTAATGCAGATCGAGTAGCGCCGTCATGGATTGTGGCGGGCTTGTGTTCCGAAATATTGTTCGCGATACGGCGAGATTGTTAGAATAAAAATTTCGCGCGCAAACGTGACGTATTAGCTGGACGAGCGAGGCATAAAGGCGTATAATTACCAGTAGGACGTTCGATAAATTGTAACGAAGATAGAGTGACACACTCGTGAAAGGAGCGTGTTTAAAGGGAGCCGTTTCGCTAATTGAAGAAAATTGCACACACGAAAAGGCTTTTAATTAAATTGACCGATTCAACGAACGAGTTGTATTTATCTACCGTTTTATCGAAATTAAAAAGAATTGGTATTGTCAAGAGAGCCTATTTACAATTGTCAATGCTACTTGTTACTTTTTTTTTTTTTTTCGAATATGTATGACGAACGAATCGATCAAATTCTTTTGTACCGTAATTTATTTAAAGAAATTAAATGAAAAATTGATCTTTTTTCAGTTATCCGGTAGTTTGACGTTTTGTATAAAATTCAAGTTGTTGCTCGTAGTAACGGTTACGACTTATTAAGGGAGTTTTCGCATTTACGCTGTCGAATAGGTACAAATGTGTGCGCGACGTGTTGAAAATTATAATTCCCCTGCGTATACTTTACAGTGTTGCCCGTACGAATTTTAAAAGGTCTCGATGTTCAATTTAAAATTTTTTAACACGTAACACGCGAACAGTGTTGCGCGTGACTATTATTAATAGGGGTAGGAAAAAATCCAATCGAATCGAGTGCGGTTGTAGCGGCGATTTTATCGTTCGTCAAGATGAAATTTATAACAGCCGTTGCGCTTAATTTGTTTCGAGTGATCGAATGGCGTTCGAATTTTTTTTCCTACGTGCAATTGTTCTATTTTTGGCGTGACCGTTTAGTAAATTTTTCCACAATCGTATATATTTACTTACCGTTTATATGTTTCTGTGTGTGCATTCGTCCGTTTCATTTCACTAACGATGATTGATGCTGCTCGTTTATTAGCACACAATAATCCGATGATAAAAAAGAGTTTCCAATAAGACACGTGAATTTATCCATTAACCTCTAATGACGCGAATTTATCTACCAACCATGGGAATCGAGCGTGGAATCGAGCTAACGATGTCTCGCATCTACGCTTCTATTCGTTAGTTGCGTGACGTCATGATGTAAAAAGGCGGTAACTGTGGAATCAGGCGCTCGGTGTGTACATTTTTTCATACCGCGATGTTTGGATCGTTCTGTTGCTATTTTTGTTGCAATTCTTTCAAACAACTGGATAAATGTGTGTTCCTTAAAGTGTGAGACGTGTAAATGAAGCAGAAATATGGATGGATGATATATTCAATAATGAAAGATGAATTGCAGTTGGGTAAGTACGATTCCAACCTTACAATTTCATACGAAATGACACTATGCACATTGGTATCTAAATATATGCTCATTATGAAATTAATAAATATCAATTTAATAAGGATCGACATCATAATATCATGACACTCAATAGATAACCTGAATATCTATTAAATAAATATAATTAATTTTGCTATGTAATTGTCTATTCGATATATTGTAGAAAGGTTAGGCTATGATTACAATGGGCACACGAGGGATCGTCCAGAAAGTAATACTTGTTTTGAAATAACAGCAATACAAATACGCTTCCGCCGCCAATTCACATAACCATCGTCTTACGCAATCTTTTAAATTATCGCTTCTTGTGAAGCATTATCGACTAAACAATCCTTTAAGTTTTGCGAAAAACTGCAATGAACATCATTTGCAGTAAAATCGCAGACACGTTCTTGAGCTTCTTTGTAGTAAGAGACGGACGACCTGAATGTTCGCCATCACGTACAGTTTTTCTGTCCGTATTGAATTCCCACATCCACGATCTTACCAACAATTCATTCATAACTCTACTACCTACTTTAATTGCTATTTAATTTATTTAAATTTAATAATTTACCTAATTTAATTCAACAAAACCCTCCATTAACTGCTGTAATTCGGTGGTGAATTTCTTTTGGAAGAATTTTTTCAGCATTCGGAATTCACATTATCATTTCAAACGTATGATACAACGACAATATTAAATATTTAAACACAAAATTTTGTGCGATTTATGTCGATACACGAACGAAGCTAGACAACCTCCTATAAGTACATTCTACCGTTTTATGTGACTTCTATATATAAACGGGTAGCTCTTTCTGGACGACCCTCGTATATTTGATGGTTCTGACGTATTCGTCAGAACGACAATTTGTCACAACACGGATCTACTGTAACCACAGATTTGTTAGACGCGTTTGTTAGAAGTATAGAAGGTGCATTATTCAAATGACAAGTTAAGGTTTTACGAAGGAAATAATTTTCATCTATTTGAAATAACTGTTCGAAATGTCAATCGAAACATGACACATAAAAACAAATTGAAACAATAAACTCGATATCTTGTGTGTTGATACAAAGCACAGGTGGTTAAACGCACATGAAAGTAAGGCATTGTTTCGAGAAATGTGTACCATGCAATTGAAGAATCAGATAACCGTGGTTCCATTTTTTTTTTTTTTATATAAAGCTGTTAACGTTTATTCATCGGTTAAATATTAATCCCTTCTATATTTGACATTTCCATCTTGTAAACGATCGTTTTTATTGGTCGTACATATTGCCAATTTCAGGGTTAATTTATATATGATTTCGGTTTGAAACGTCCATTGTAAACAACCACAGACGTAATTAGGACGGTTATACGACTGAAAACGTGTATTTTGTTGATATTTAATTTACGCTAGGTTGATCAAACGAGCGCGTTATATCCATGAATTTTGACTTCATACGCCAGGCGAGAAGGAAACGCCCCGAACCTGAAACCCAATTGCGTGTTTTTCATTTCCAAGACAATTGATGAATCAATTATTATATCGATTACTTGTTCCATTCATTTCGTTTAAATTATCACTAGATCTTTTTTCTTTAAATTCTTTTTATTTATTTTTAATATATTAAAATTAATGATTCAAAATTCACTGTAATACAAATTAAATAATAATAATAATAAAAATAAGTAATAGTGTAAAATAAATTAAAAAAAACTATTCCAATTATTTAAAGATATGAGTCGTTAAATTTAAACCACGACCTAGCGTGTGAGATCGCGAATGATCTTCCCCTAATAGAATCTTCTTTCGAATTGAATTCTCCAATTACTCAAACCGTTAATTCACGTATTTCAACACATATCTTTGCAATCGTAGTTGCAACATTATCATTTCCTACGTTCGTTGGAAACTTTCACGTTTTCATTCGGCGTAATCCCTCAACACGCGCTTCGGTGATCGGTAAAAAGAATCATGGATGAGGCAATTAATCACAATAAACGTCATAATTACTTAACGCGTGACGCAATAAACATGGCTCGTCGTTGGCAAAGCGAGAGGCTGACAAAAGGTTAGGCGGTTTGAAAAGACGCGGCCAGGTGACTTGGCGGTAATTTTTTAACCCGCCCCGAGTCCTCGGGGATCCAGGACACAGAGGTTCGCGTCATATCGAGATTACGCGAGGAAACGCTGCCTATCAAGCATCCACCAATCTCCGGCCGCGAGTTTCAATGAAGGTCCATTGGGATCCCGTGACTTCGTGTCGAACATAATGACACGGAATTTTTTTCCCTGGCATGTGGATTGTCCTAGGAATCCACGTGTCACCCTTCCAACAAAAACATTCAGTTTCGTCGGTCTGTTTGTTCTATTCCCTCTTTTCACGGGTTTAAATACACGTCGACGATAATGCAATGTATTCTATGAATTTCGTGATTGGTAGAGATGTTCGTTAATTTTCCGTGTTTTGTAGTTTTTTAGAGTGAAGTGGTGCATTTAGTTAGACGCCAGGGAATATGGATTTGCAAATGAACGTTTGAAATTTACGGAATCGAGAATTCGAACACGGAATTCAATATCGGGGATTTTTCTTGAAATGTATTTAATGGCAGGATTTATGGGGGAAGAAGATCGATCAATTCGTCATATTTATGAAAATTTATACCTTTATAGACACTATCAGAAAGATTGGGTCTAAACAGAAAGCTGGTTTGCTTATTAAATATTATAACAGATATTCTATATTGATTATTTTAATATTTTATGTTATAAAACACATATGTTGAAATACGCGCGGTAAATATTAGAACGTGTCCTAATACTTCTGGTCGGTTGCGTACATCCCATGCACTTTTGCATTTTTAAATTTCTCAAAAATATCTAAAAATCCCCACTATATATAGTTATATTACTATTTCATGAAACTAACACAATAGCTTACTAACAATTTTATACCTAGAAAAATCATCTCTTCTTACAATCCATTTTCTCATTAAAACTGCAACAAAAACGCTTATAGAATAATGTTAACTATGTATTTCAAGATATAAGCAATTCGTCTCTTATTCTCACTAAAGCGAACAATCGGTATCAATTAATCTTACAATTATTCGCGTAGTCCAATAAAATAAACGAGCGAGGAATATCATTACAAGGATCAAACGGCATCCCCGTGTACAAGCGTCTAACTAGGGTCTGCTTTGTTAGGAGAAAGCAACGAGACTCCTCTTACTGAGAATGTCTGCGTAGATTCGTGCTGGTGGTCGTAGCCACGGTCGTGGTCGTGGTCGTGGTCGGTAATATTTCACGGTAACGGTATTTAGCGGAACCGTCGCGACTGTCATCCGCGATGAAACGGTGGAGGCAGGGAAGACATTAAGCGTAATGAATTACTAGCCGGGAGGAGTAATGTGTCTTAATTACGGACCCGCGGCACAATAATTATGTAATTAGGCATTGTTTGCCGACCAGCCCCTAATCACAATCCCGATGTCGCAGCCTCGTCACGGCTCGAGGTGCTGCACCGCGTTATCGACCGGCTCCGTTCCAACGTCGTTCGTCCGCGTCTAGACGCCGACGCTTGCCTCCTGTGTGACCGGCTTTGTACGACCAACTTACTCCCCTAACGAACTTCATCGATAAACGACTAGAACATTCTTATTCACTTACTTCTTTTTTTTTCTTTTTTATACAATTTTGTGTTATACATTGAATGTTATACGTTGGAAGATATTCTCTGGGATAAGGAGCGTGTGGTAATTTGTATTTAGGGTGGTAACTTCTTTAACGATGTGATTATTAATTTGTTAATTGGATCATAGATCACCCAAAAAGATCTATAATCATGGTATTAAAAGTTGGTACAGACAGATATATTTTAGTTAGGTTGATTTTAACCCTTGGAAATTCAAGTATAATATAATTCATTAGTAACAAAAATGAAACTTTATATTGAAAACGGTATATTGAAAAATTAAACGAAGATCTATAAATAATGAAATCACTTTGTCCAAGAGATTAGGAATTCGCGTGACGAGTTAATTCGTCTTCGGTTTTCATTAATATTTTTTAAAAAATAGTATTTATAAATATATAAGCAAGACTGTATATAGAATATATAGAAAATATATTGGATATATGGCTATTGTATCTTTGTACATTGTAAAGTATTAGCTACATATAGGACAAAATGATGTGGCAATACATTTTATCTTAAATACCACGACACAGTTAATGAATGTAAAATCACGCGATTGCAGATATTTGTTAAACTATTTCTAGTATAAATACGGTGATATTGGAATTTTCGATTCTTATCGCCTTATGTTGGCATAGTAATTATAAAAGGTGAAAAATGCTACGAGTTTTAATACCAAGTCGTTGAGAGACATGTAGTAATATCCGGGCTTTTTTAGATTCTCGCGATACGATACACGTTAATTATACGCCTATTCCTTCCTTTTCGCCTACGCTTGTCAGAACCGCGTTCGCCGTGGTTAGGAACGATTATGTCGAGTTCAGCTGTCCTTTCCCCTTTGTCAACATAGCGCCTTCAGATTCAGCCAGTCTGCACAAGTCATCTCTTGGATTGCTATCATAACCAACGTTTAACCAACTACAATTGTTCTTTGTTTTACCACCGTAATCGATTAGAATGAATCGAAACGAATAATTTTCTAGAATGATATCTTTTGATAAGTAAATTTAGTACCCAGATTTCACCAACCTGTTCAGTCGTCGCTCTTAGGCATAATAATATACATGTATAAATTTATGTATAGATTGTATTTATACTTCAAAAAATAAAACTAACGTAGGTGGAGAACACGATAAGTTAAATTTCTTTTGTAGAAGAACGATTTTAAAAATTCAATATGTTGTCAATCAATTCCACTTCCTCATTATCCTCACATTATTTCCTCGTGTGATTTCGGACTGAAATGTGTTTTTGTGCTAACGTAATAACTAAACTGAAGTTATCTATTTTTTAAAAAATTACTTAATTTATCGTACTGCTATAGTGCAGTCTTCGAGTTTTAATTCCGTGATTAGAAGTTTCTGGTTACAAGACGACTAGATTAATAGGTTAAATCTCTCTCTGGTAATCAAATAATGGAATATAATAAAATTATAGAGCACAATCTAATTGCCAAAATATTCAATAGAACTTCTTTAAATCTTTCGTCGATGCAGTCACACAGCATCCATCGACACTTCCGGCGCACAGAGGCCAGGGTGATCACGATGCATTAATATTTATGCGCGAAATCAAATCCGTAAGCCGTGAGGTCTCGACCTGGTGGAAACGTAAGCACAGGAATCGAGTCACCTAAAACGCAAGACAAACACGATGGTATGTCATGGGCTTCGCAGATTTCCTGCAGGTATTTGGGATACCTTCTCCCCCGTCGTCGTCGTTCTCCTCTTCATCGTCTACAGTGCAAACCGTTCCATTCCAAAATTTACATCGTTCGTCGTACTCGCGCTTCCCAACTTGGTGTCGTCGGATTTAGAACAGTCGGATTAAATTTTCGGCTTTGTATCGAGCGGTGCGTAAGGCGCGTGCAAAATACCGTGTTTGCCTATCCGTGAAATAACACCAGTTTAGCGGTGATATCCGCTTAGCCGTCGAAATCTTCGAAATCGATGAAAATAAACGATGTTTCTACGGGGTTGTTCATAAAGTTCGTCGAGAAATTTGGGAAAAAAATTGAAGATATCGTATTTTTATAGAGTTATCAGATCATTAAACAATATATGCAGCTTATCTTCCGGAAACTTTTTGTTATTTGTCGAGTAACTTTTCCCAAAAAATTATTTTAGCGATGAATTGAAGTATTGTAGCCTTTTTCAGGTTTGTAAATTATACAATTTTTTATTATGAAAAAAGCTTTGCAAAAATTGGAAATCTTGTTGGAAACTTTCTCAATAAATGTATTTTCAGAATTTCTCAGACGACATTTACATACGTAGATATCAAGTGGTAATATGTACGTTATAGCAGAATATATTGCTGCTTTTCGAACCACTCGATACTAGAACATCCACGAGATACGGCTATCTTCTTTAATAAATCGAACGACGGTTACAGTGTCTCATTGTTTCTTTAAATAATAATCGACGATGAGAAAACTGTTTAAGTTACTTGGTACTTCGATCGCGTAATAGACTTGCGTAACGGAGAATGAAAATAAGAAAGATAGCTATAAATCGTATCGTTCGAAGAAAACAAAAGAAAGAAAGATTTGTAGGGAAAATTTAGCGGAACGATAGTTAAATGAGGGACATTCTGTTTTCTAATTTATTTCCTTATCTCATTTGGTATAAACCGAGGCCTACACGCTCAATTATTCCTCTTGGAATAACCGCGTAAACTGGTTTGCAGAGTTAAGGCTACAGGAGAGGCAGCCTGTACAAACCAGTTTGTGCAGTTCAGTACGCACGGGCAACACGGCGTATTTAGACGGTTCTACATGCTCGGCCTAATCCGTACAAACCAGTTTGCGCAGTTAAATACGCGCGAGCAACACGCTCCAAATTCTTGATTATGTTTTCCAACAATGCCGCTGTACTTTTGATATACCATCAACTTTAATGGTATCCAAGAAGAACGGAACTTTCTTTCTTGCGTCAGGAGTACAATATAGTTCAAACTAATCCCGTTAACGTTATAAGATGATTTTGTAGTAAAATCATTCAGGAGGTATAAATGGTAAACGTAGAAGGTATCAGTACACTTTAAGATAGAATTTCTACTTGAAATACGTAATACGAGCATTTTACATTATCGCGAATAAATCAACCATGAATTTCGGAGCCATTAATCCCGAAAAGAGCTTATTGCAGTTCGAAATCGAACTTTTACATCGGCCTCCTTATGGCTGATTCATGAAGTCCGTTACTACTGCCATGAATCTATTACGATTGGCTGTTATTCAAACGGCGCGGCGGCTGGACATTCGAACGGCAACAAAAGATCATCCACGAGCCTTACATGGTCGTTATGTTCGATCTATTCCTAATGGTCTCGGCCTTCACGGTTCTTGACCCTGTTCGCTATCATAAATCGCTCCAACATTGGCGAATAATCGATGACATAGAATCGGCGGTTGTGGGGCGTTCGAATAGTCATAGAGAGATGTATGTACACGCGTTTCACGTGAAAGCCAACGAATTAATCTTGAACGAACGAGTTTCTTGAATTTTTCTTCCTAAAATCGTCTAAGCTGATGGAGTGCTACGACTTAAAATTATCGTAGCAGACATTTTCGTCGAGTAATCGATGTTCAATAACCTGTTTACTCGAGCATTGCGATAATTTACCGAATATCAGCGAACGTATCGAATATGCCGTATGGAACGCGAATTCTCGATGACATCTTCATTTTCTTGATACCTCGACGACTTTATCGTTCTTCCGGAAGGGATAGAGAACGGGACGACAAACAAGCTTCGCCGGGACTTGTCGCGAACGCGAAATAGATGGCACGCTGCCATCGCGGAATGATACAATGGCACGGAATTATTCATAATTTTCGCAAGTTGGTTTAATAAACTTAAAGCGAAGGTGGGCATTCATCAGGACGCAGTGAGGAGCGTAGCTCGAAGGAAGGAAGGAAGGAAGGGGTTATAAATACGTCGCGAAGACACTCTTTAGCCGACGGAGAAGGAAGAATGAAGAAGATAGGGGGAACGGGTTAGTTACATACACTTCTCTGAGTCCTGATTTGCATGTCTAAAGCTTAAGTTTAACATCCACGGAGTGTCGTGGTCTCTGGCGGGAACAGCTCATTTAAACGTAAAAAGGAAAAGAATGTAGAGAGAAAGAAAAGAAAGGTCGAACGTTTTACGCTTATGGCGATAGAATGCTTTCGGCTATACCTGAACGATTAGGGACACGCTAATAGAGGAATAAAGAAAAATTACCGAATTAAATATAAATGAAATAGTTTCGGGATCGGCATAGGAAAACTAATTAAAGTTATTCGTGAACTTTTACATTCCGTAGAAAATAACCCCAAACTTTTAAAATTCTCTAGAAAGTAATTTTCTCGTAACGACCTAAATTAAAAATAATGGAGTCGATGACATAAAATTTGTTTCTTCAATTGGATAGCTTTGATAACTCGCAAAAGCTACTATCGATCTAGGCAATAAACTGTGATGTATGGTAATAAGAACCAGTTTAATCACGTGCATTTATACAGTTGCCATACTCGGTAAATGTTTACCATAGAAAATTCATTACAAGTTTGTACGGAACGTTCTTCTTTCTCCTGTTAATGCCCAGTTGTATCAGTTTCATTGAATATGCATAGTGGTGATCCAGGCTAAAGCGAAAATAGAGATTTCGTGGGATAAAGTGGTATTGATTTATGAAGGTTTCCAAGCATCTGTCAGACCGAAACAGGTATCGTGAATCGTAGGCTGCGGAATAGCCTGCGATATGAAAACTATTTTTTCACCTAGGTATATCCTACCTTTGTTTAGTCCTGATACCATTTCCATGATCGAACGTACGATTAAATCGCGCTCGTCATCGAACTATCCCATAAAACTACTTGTATAAATCTTCCTTTCTTTTTTATAGAAAATCTAACAGATTAAAATCGACGCCGAAACCTTACAACATCTAACGTAACTTTCTCCGGTTCTTACACGTAACTCGGTTTAGAACGTAGGTAGATTACTTGATGAAACGAAATTCACTTCGTGGAACAACTCCGCAACTTCTGCATCGGATTCTGTCGGTGCAAATGGATGTTAGGGAGATCCGTCACTCTCTCACCGGGACTTTTATAACTTTTCTACTCTTCGAGTGGGCCAACTTTTGTTTCCATAATGTATTAACGAAAACGTTTTAACGCGATCGAAGACAGACACATCGAGATGTGTATCTTTCTGAATCGTCCCGTATATCGAGCACCCCTTTAAAAGTAGCCTCCGTCGAGTCGATTGGGGAGATAAAATTGAACGTGGCTGCCGCTATCCTGGTTAACCAAATGGTATAACGAAATTCAAATGGTATGCGATAAGGAAGTTGCTGGAATTCGAGCTATTAGTCTTTACGATGTGTAATAGTCTCGTAAGTGTATGCTACCGTGAGCGGAAAATCATATAACGTTCATAAATAAGGCAGTGTCATGGCTCGATGTAATGTAATGCAATAAATCTGTGCGTGGAGGAAGTGGAAGTGGAAGTGGAAGTGGAAGTGGAGGGGTGGAATAAATTCAGATTTGCCCAAGGCTCGGCGAAACTGGCCAAACGTAAGAATGCATGGCGTGGAACCGACACGCGGTGTAATATCATCGATGTAATTGTATGGAAATAAAAAGCACACCTTATCGTTTACATCTACGTGGGTCGAACTCGTGTCGAGGGTTTAACACAGGGCGGGGAATGGGGAAGAACGAGAGGGAGGAAAGACAGGGTCAGAGTGGTGTTGGTGGAAGCCGATGTAACAGGACGAAGGTGGAGAAAGGGGGGCGCCAGGGATTTATGTCTCGAGTAATACTACTCTTAACCGTAGCTTATTATGGAAATTTCCTTAAATTGTCGGTTGCCTCCGCAGAGAACAATGCAAACAGAAAATGGATAATTATTGGACTGTAAATTGTGGCGGGCATTCGGTAATTTATGTTAATACCGATCGTAAAGTAAATTCCAGTGTAGCGTAAGTGATGCGCACGTGGTACTTTGTAAACCAGTGAAAGTACAAAGCCGTTCGACGAGCAGCGTTTTTAGAACGTTGTTTTGCTGGCAGAACCGTCCGACAGAGAGGTAAATCGCGGCCTTCCATTAGCTACCCGAAACGCAGCCAAGCTTTATCGCTTCGTTTACTGATCTAACGATGCGTTTCCATTATGACCGAAAATCTCCATAATTACGAACTATGTTCTTCATTTTTTTTAACAAGTACAATTACGCTCGAATACACAATCCTTTGTAAATATAATAATATGGATAATGGACGAAAGAATGTGCCACTTTAACCAACAAATATCGCTGGAACGTGCCCAGTTGGGGGGAAAAAAAGTTGCACCGATTTTCACGAACAGCGTTTTTGACTTCCCTTTTTGCCCCGACCCGAGTATAGAAATTGTCGACGCGCGAATGAAGGACCTCTTCGAGGGGTGGACGCCGGGTTACGTCGATTCCAGCCGACAATCGCAATTATCCAGTAGATAACGATTCCCGGAGGGCCGCCGCTAATTAATATAACCGACGACGATTCGTTCGCGATTGACAGGAAAATGCGCGGAGGCCGACATCGTGGCCACCGGCTGCTACCTCATGGCCACCGTTCGAGTTGGTTCGCCTGGTGCCGTTCGCTCGTTCGTTCGTTCGTTCGTTCGTCGGTTCCGCTCGCGCTTCCATTCGTCCGCTTCTGTTCGCTCGCTTCCGTTCGCGCGCGTCGATCGTGTCGTGGCAGCCTGTCGGCGTAGAGGGAGTTCGTCACCGAGTACGCGGAAGCGGAGGGGTGACCGGGGGGCTAGCAATTTGTCAGGTGACAGCCGAGAGACTGGAATAAATGGACAATTACACAAATACAATGTTTGACGTCATTTCAATGACGCGAGAGACACCTGTGATTGATTGTTAATTGCCTCGGTTTGTTACCCCGACCGGCGGTGCTGGTCGGGGTAAGGGAGGGAGGAGGGTGGTGTTGCGGACGAGGATGGGGTTGCATGGCGGCAGGGGGTGGCTTGCCAGGAGGAGGTGAGAGAGGTAACACGGGATGGGCGCGAATAATTTAATTGAACCGATCGATGCGCGGCCTGTTTTCACCGCTTTTTCCGCTACTTTGCCGCATTCTTTTTATTCAAATCGAAACCCGTTCGTCTTTATCCGCGCGCAACCGACATCGCTTTCCGGCTCTATCGTTTCCATTATCGGTCCCGGACGGGAATACCGAGGGGTTTTTTTTTCGATTCGTTAGATTTGCTTCCTAAGTAGTAACTAACTGAACGGCGCGTGTTCTTGATGTGTATCGTTGGATCGTTTCTCCGGTTCTTAATATTAACTTGCTGGTATCGTGGCGTTGTACGTACGTCTTTATTTCTCTCGTTTTCTTTTTCCACTCTTAACGCGTTACGAGCACGGGAACGAGCGCGAGAAGAGGCGCGACCGACACTTCGGTGGACGTTCGGCTGAATGTTTCAAAGCGGCATAACTTGCTGGCTGAGGGGTGAATAATGGAGAGGCAATAAAGTGCGCGGGCAAGAGGTTAAAAGATACTCCGAAAATTGTATCTTCTGTCCCTTCTCGCTCTCGTTTCGATATAGTAGTATATCGTATAAGCATAAACATACGCGTTCAACCGGCCGATCGAAATACGGCGGCGTTCGTGAAACAAATGTTTAATTTCCGAAACTAAGTTATTCATATCCGCGTTTTCAATAGGAATGAAATTTATTAGCGGTGTCTTTGTTTGCTTCTCCGTAACTTCGTGTATATGAAAGTTTCGGTTATGTGTAATTACGAGGATACTAAATAAATTATACGGTTATTGTTTCTAACTCGGATTTTCAATGTAAAATGTACTCCCATCAAGCGTTATTATTGCCTCGTGCGCGTTCGACCATTCGGGAATCCATGGAACGATTGCATCGGTTCTCGAATGATTTAATCCGTCGATTTTGCTCGATCGATCAACCCTTATTCTTTTAGACTCTGGTTCTATGTCTGGGCTTGACTTTCAATTCTACTTGACCTTTCCAATTTTTGATATATAACAAATATTTTCTTGTAGTATTATAACGTATTAGATATATTATTACATTTTTTAAATTTGCGTAAAATTTGGAAACAATTTATCGATTATGAACTAATAGAGTTGAACGTTGTTAGGACTGTAAAGAATTTGTAAATTCAAATATATTTAAGGAGAACCTACGAAAAATTTACTTTGCATTCGTCTCTTTTTTCCATCAACTTCGATACGTAGAATCGTGGTTTTTTGCTGGTATCGACCGTTAAGATTCGAGATACGAACGAATCCGGTAAATTAATTCGTCGGACGTATCCCATTAGAGCGCATATTCGCCGGACTAACTTCGTTAAGAATGCATCGACTTGCTCTATCGTTCGCATCAGAACCGTGCAGCTGCTCGTTTAAAACTGCCAAACACACGTTGCTGCCTGCCCCACGAGCTATCTTTTTTTTCTACGTAGCGTTGATATCAGATACTTATAACCACGCAAATTAAAAGTTTTCATCGCGCAATGGAAACTTTTCCCACCCTTCTACACAGCACGCACGCAACTTGTAGCACAACATTTCGATCGCAGTCTGCTTACTTCTACGGATTTTCGACTCACCTGTTTACCATTCCGTTTATTCACTCCGTTTATTCACTCCGTTTATACACTCTGTTTGCCAGAGATTTGCTTTTAATTATCAATCATTTGATAACACTATAGGATTTAATTCTATTCCAAAATATTTTCATTTCCCTGTGAATATTTTCACACGGAAAGTACCCATTAGAGACTGAAATTAATCAAATCGGGAAATTTCATGTTATAAATGCACGAATTGTAGCATCTTGTTCACTTCCACTCGCAAATATGTGGCACACACAGCAAATTTAAAAATCTCCTAGGAAATTATTAACACCTTTAATAATAGAAGACTCCACTAACCTCACTAAAGAAATAAAATAGTCAAACTCGAAGATGGTATCCCGCTGGGGGTAGCCATCCACATGCTATTTAGCAATAAAGTTAGAAAAATTTACCAAATGCCCAGCTGGACAAATTGTAAAGTACAGATTAAATAATAATAATAAAAGAAACTTTAATAATTACTATTCCGTGAGAAACTTCAGGCTATGAAAAAGAGTTCATGCATTTAATGATATAAGTAATATTAAGTAATATTGTTATAAAATCAAATTCCCTCTCTCGGAGTTTAGATAAACTTCCTTAAGTCATGCACAATTTTCTTAATAAGATTTCAATCTAAAAAATGTCAGAGCCAATCTATGATTTTGAATACATCCTGCTCTGTAACTCCTGCAACATTGTTGCACGCTATGTATTATTATTTTCCATCAGTACAAAATTCTGGTCTGTTAATCGCTTTCTCCACACTGCAACTCAATTTTCGCGTTTCGTATAAGATCATCAGCTGTCCTAACATCTATGAACGTACATTCAGTTTCCCATTAAAATGCATGTACAGATACACTGTGAACTATGTTTATTCGCCTCTCGACTAGAATTTCGACTCATACAGCTAGCTCGCGGCGCGTTATTACGCGTATAAGCGCAACGCTCGCGATCAGCCGGTGTTTGGAGCGTAAACGAGTGAGGATGAGTGTGGATGGCTAGTGGAAGGAGATACAGAGAGAAGCGTAGGCTCACGTACATCGCAGACTCCTAGGTACGCTGGCAAACATAGATAGTGCGTCAGCGTGTTAATGGAGCTATCAGTCAACATACACGTTTGAGCGACGTCTCAATCAAACAACGATGCACTCCTGACCTGCGCTATATCAACGGCTCTGTTTTCGTACTGTGCTCGATTCACCGTCGCGTCGGCCAGATTCTCTGTGCTACCTCTTACCTCATTATGCCCGGTGATTAGGCCTCCAACAGCCAGTTAATTAACGCTGGATTTCCTTAACTTTTAATTGTTCAATCTCCGCTTGAACAGAGAAGGAGGTAACGACCGCGATTCGAATACGTCGAAGGAGATCCAACAGCCGTGAATAGTTCGCTTTTCGACGATTAAATCGAAATTCGAAGTTATATGTTGAGTAGAGGATTTTCTTTTTTTTAAATTAGCGATTTCTTTTCAGCTTTCAGCTTTGGTTCTCGTAGACCGCAAAAGCTATTGACCATTTAGCAGCGTTGGATCAGTAAACGTATGGTGTAATGTGTTTGATACGCATCTAAGAACATGTAGATATCGTACAAAGAAAAAAAAAAAAAAAAAAATGCATAGATTTCGTGGAAAGTAATATGTCAGATGGGAAATATGAGAATGGAAAGAAAGGATAGCAGTCTCAATTGATAGTCTTCTCAAACGTTGTGCGAGCTTCAGGTGTTTACAAATACATTTTAACGGACACAGACCGATCATTGAGACGTACAAAACGAAAATCGACCTGTCCATCGTCGACGAGTATAGCTACGCGAAAAAGACGCGAGAGCGACCCCGGGGACAGGAGAAAATTAATTTTCCACTGTCTGTATTTTACAACAGACGCTGCACATCGGGAAATCCTATTTAATCGGTCGTATTTCGACGTCACCTTTATTATCCGATTTTATAAATCGCCGTAGAATATTCTCTGTAAAATTAATTAATATACACGTACAAGTAAGTGCAAGTCCTGTCTCGTGTATGTATATTCTTGATACGAGACAGGGGTGTGGCGAGAGGGAACCGATCCAGGTCCGTTTTAATCCGCCCCTCGACAATTTTCTTTCCACGTTTTCCGCCGATGATTTCGACCGGTCTGCCATCTATCCATGGAAAATTCTCTCTGTCTCTTCTGACAGAGAGGACATCCGTCCGGGGACGAGTTGTCCCGTATGCAAATTCGTTTTATTGTCGCGGCACAGAGAGTCGACCAGACGTGGACCCGTGTAAACGGCCATCTTCGCTACCCGCCTTAATTTCATTCATACCCTCTGCACTGACCCCGTCCGCCCCCGGCCACCTTTACCTCCTCCCCGCTTTAATTACTGCCAATTGCCCTTGCCGCACGCGAATTATGTCATTTCCACATGAGCAGCACTTTAGCGAAATTTTCGCCAGGTAGTCAGGAACGAGACGACCTGCACACATGTGTATACGTACATGCACACACATGCATACACATACACATACACACTCACGGATATAGATATACATATATACACACGTATACATAGTCGCTTTCCTAGCCTCCTCTCTACTTTTCCGGAGAAACCCTTCGACCCCTTACCTCCGCAATTCCCTACCCCTTCTCCACCAACCTAAACCATGCCCCCATCTCTTGTGTGCCCTCTCGTAATAAGGGAATAATTAATTAACTGCACTTTCGTGCTTCGTTTTTGCGCCGGTGAGCCTTGCCAGGAATAAAATTTATGTGTATCCGGGACCTTAATTAAATGGTACAATTTGACGGAACTGGCTGCATGGAAGTTTATGTTAATTTGCGAACGTACTTGCACTACCCTGACCCGTCGCCCGACTGTAGTCCTCCACGGGTGTCGCTACTCTAAATCGTCCCTTATCCTATGCTTTTAATTAACGCGCGATTCGTATCTCGCCGATAAGAGGCCACGCGTGACTTACGATTTTCTAACTTTTCAATGTTTATAAAATTTTCAACAAATCAGCTGGGTTCTTTGCGCGAACGATGGAAACACACGAACGCTAGTTCGAAACTTTCCATTTTCGTTGCGTTTCTATTGAAACGTATTTCACGAGGGCCGCGCGCGACGTTAATGCAGCGTTTCGAAGCTGCGCGAGATGAAATAAGGCGCGGGCTCGTGTTTTTTATTCGGGCGCTGGCTACAAATCAGTAGAGCGAGCAGTGTACTCACGCCGCCTAGTCGTAGAATACTCGCGCACGCTCACCACGGGGGGAACAACACCGCTAATGGAGAAAAATCACCCAGGTATGATAACATGCCTCCGTACTAATGCAATACACGATGCTACAAGCGGCGTTGGTGTGACGCCAAAAATTTGTCCGACGCGCTTCTTGTTTTTCGAAAAAAAAAAAAACGTGGTGCGCGTACGCGTACGCGTTGCACCGGTTCCCTGTGAAAAACCGGGGCTAAATTTCGGCCCGTCGTGTAACCCGCGTTCGATTTTCCACTGAAATCTATGCGCGACGAGAAACTGAAACTGGTAGCTGCGACGACGGACAACGACAATATGTTCCTCGAAATGGTGACGTTGTCGCGTGATCATTTTCAAAAGTAGCAGATATAGTAAATCCTACTCCTTTTTGAGGGACAAAGAATCGAATGTTTATTAAAATTTTGGGTTTTTTAAACAATGCTTTCTTATTAATACTTTCGAGTATTTTAAGAAACTTGCAAATTTTTTATATTCGGAGATTCGCATATATTTGGATGCTTAAAAATTTGAAAGTTGTAAATTTTATAAGTTTGAGAATTTGAAAGTTGCCTTCCTGCATTCCGGGACGATTTGCGAAGTTCACGAAGAACCGTAATAAAAAGGCAGAGTTTTAATAATCCAGCGCGATAATTTGTCTCTCCCAGCGTTGCTTGTCAGAAGTTGTTAAGTATCGAAGAGGAAGGGATGGACTTTGACAAGTATTATATCATTCGGTCCGTTTACCCTTCTTCTGCGTCTGGCCGGGGGTTAATACGACTGATTTATCTAGAATGACGAGTGCGTGGTAACCATCCATCTAGGAAGAGGGATCGGGTGACCTGATTTTCCGCGAAATTAGCTTCGAATTCACTTTCGAAATTGTTCGACGATCGACGAATCGAGCAGCCATGAACTCTCGACGTGCACTTCGACTGGCGTATATTTTTTGGTTTATTCCGTGACTGGTAAACTCGACTGGTTTCCTTTGCCGATTAAACGTGTACGACGTATCTAAAGGAGGGGATTAAACAGGATCGAATCGGGACGAAGTTTAGGCAACTGGCAGATCTTTCGAATTGGCCGAAATCGAGAAACGTGAAACTTTTATGGGCTCTCCCTTCGGACTCGTTGGAAATGTCGAAACGTCGCTACTGACCGACCCCGTTCGCTGAAAATTCACCCCTCTGCGCATCCGCGTTTAATAACTCGAACTCGATGGGGTGGTTTGTGCCCGCGTATGTCGGTAACAAGGGATAACTGTATCAACGTGACTCTTGCAGTTTTTGTAGATTAAACACTCAAGTTATTTTTCTCCTCGAACCTTACCCTTGTCGTTAATTTCTTGGAATTTAGTAGCACGTCGGCCACCGGAAAATTTATTCCACAGGGAAACAGAAAATTAAAGGATTACGGGAAAAATGGCAGGGACCGTTTCGTTTAATTTGCATCGAATCGGCCCAGTTGCAGGAAAGCAAGGATAAGAAAGGATTTGGCCATGGCTGCCATTAATTCTCATCTTCGGACCTTACCGATTGCTCTCGGATTCTCTTCTTTTCGGGACGCGGCAGTTTAGTCGTCACTTAGTTAGTTACTCGCTTCCTTACGTTCCTTAGACCACTTACTTTAATCGGGCGCTCGTTCCCCGCCGCTTCAACCCGATTTCCACTTGTTTTTACGCCTTATCCCTTAAGGCTAATTCATTAATTAATTCCGTTAGTCCTCGTACCATCGCTTCTTCGTGTTCCACGTCCGCCTCCTTCGTTGGAACTGCCACGAACCTCTTCTCCACTGAGCATGGTTGGGTGCTCACTAATTAAAGTAATTACTAAATAAATTGCAATTACACTAATGGATCGGGTACGACGACGAATACAGTCATCAGGAACTGTCGTCGAACTTTTCCAGGGTTATGTTGCCGATTTACACGCTTTCTATTTTCCACCATCACCCATCCAACCCTCTTTCCAATTCAACGATATTTGCATTTAAACGAGATTATTCGGTTTTATTGCACGATACGTTCATTGTCTTACATTAATGTTTACGGTCGACTAGGATTATGGATTTTTAATTGTCAGTTTTTATATAATATTAACAAATTCTACAATTAGTCGTGATATTTTTTTTACATATACTACCGTTCATAAGTATCGAATCGAATTGAAATTGTTGAGGCAGGTAAACCTATCACTGCTAGACTAATTTTGGAGAACAATTTAGCTAGCGATTTATATTGTCTGGCGTTCCAACGACCGTAAAAAATGAATCCAAATACGGATTTAATTAACGAAATAGATAGTCGGTGGACGTGGTGATTGACTGAAAGCTTACCGGAAAAGACAATTGGATATTTCATTACGACCGGTGCCAGGATAACGTCAATTATTCACATTATCATGGAGGTTCGAAGAGAAAAGCTGAAAACTTATTTATTATAAGCTTTTTTTAGAATGAAATTTTTCTCAGTTATTCGTGTTACGTATGGCACATTAATGTTCGATTATTCCGCTAAACCTATCTGACCATTTTTCAATCTTTCACTCACTTCGATATCTCGTCGTAAATTTTTCGTTTCTTCAACGACGTACGTTTCTGTTCACAAGTATTAAGACGTTCAGGAAAATTTAGATAATCCTGAAGAATCTGAAGAATTAGGAAACTCAGAATGTTTGAGAATTCTTATCTCATTTGAAACGATTGATTACGAAGAACTCGTACATTCGATATTATGATAATAATCCTATGTATTTGGTATAACAAAATTAATTTTAACTACATAGGTTACGTGTTAAGCTTCGCTTACGAGATTCTTAATCACGGGCAAAAGAAGAAAACGGGGACAATGCGCTGAAATGACAGAACGTGAAAGAAGGATAGTGTCGCTGGTTTCGAATGGAATTACAGTTGTTGGTCATCGAATAAACGTTCTCAGTGGTAACGTGATACAGACTTCAATCGTGTCCCTTATCCTATCTACAATTTTCGAAATGGAACGGCTCCGCTTAATGAATTGACAGGTAAAACTCTATTATCGGGCCAACCAAATATTTCAGTTTGTACGCGAAGATTAAAGGCAATCCATTTTAAAAACATTGCGTATCGCGCGCGTACGCTCTTTTTTTGTTTCGGTTCCGTTCAAATCTCTCGAATAGCTCGAAGTTTTCCTATGATGCGCAACAAAAAAAAAAAAAAAAAAAAAAGAAAAAAAGACGGAAAAGGGAAAAAATTTGAGGAAGGAGAAAAAACAGAAAAACAAAATACAAGGTAAAAAAAAAAATCGGGGAAAAAATAAAAAAACAGCGAAACATCAGACTCGCACAAAGAATTTCACGCATGAGATTTTGCCTTTCGGTGATCAGTTTTTCAATTATTGGCGTGTACACGAAGACTGGGCTAGGGCCTTTGATCGCGTCGTGTTGATTTCCGTCCTCCGCAGGCGATAAAAAAGAGAGAACCCCGAAGCAGAGAGAATAAATCGCCGCTGTCCACTCTGTTTGATTTCGACTAAACAATAATGATCAGTAATATCGACTTGTTTATTGTTCCATTCCATGGCTAACCCAGCGCGCCGACGTTATTGCGGAATTTTTCGCCGAACCGGCCTTCATAAAAATGAATAACCATCCACCTCGGTTCCCCTGTCCTATCCACTTCGATAGAACTCTGTTACAGAGATAGCATGCTCGTCAGAGTTTCGTTCGGAACAATATTGTTATTAAGTCTCGGCTGTCCTACCGGTTCTGTATTGCAAAAATTAATACGTACGCCCCACGTATTCGTCTCTTTTTGCCCTGCGAATCTTGCGATTCGTTGCGTATCGTTACACGATCAGCTAGTTAAATAAAAATAGACGATGCACACTTTTGATCCAGTCTATTGCACCCTTCGATCCATTTTATCAAACAACAATTGACGTAGAAATATCCAATGTTTAAAAATCGAATGTTCTTCGAAAGTCGTCTAACTTCACAACTCTCTCATCGACACATATTTCGAAGCTATAGTACGATAGCGCTATTGGAGTCAGCTAAGCATTCAATCGAATAATTCAGTTTTGAATTTTTCGCGTAGTAATAAACCTTGTTGTAACTTGCAAGGCACCATTAGACTTTCATATAATAACGAAAGAATGAGAATATATCGTGTATTTTTGATGCAACAAGAAAGTGTTAAAGACGAGAAAATTATTTTATTAACACTATGGTAGAGTTCTTTGAATTGGCGAGGGGACATTATACGAGAAGTAATAAAATAGAAAAGAAAACAACTTGCAGGAATAAAGTAATGTACGCACGCTACGATTTTGACGGATTAAAAAATAAATTATTAAGTTGTCCGAAAAGTTTCTTTCGTTTTATAAGGAAATAATAGACGCACGATGTTTTTTGTCTTGTATTAGTTTATTGAATTATACACGAACGTAATAATAGAAATAGAACGAAATGAATCATACCTAATTCAATAAAATAATATAAAACAGAAATTGTTCTTCATCTATTACCAGCTTATGAAACGGAAGAAACTTTGTTAATACTTATAATACTTATGTTGACTCAAATATCTTTCTGATTCAAACAACCCTATAGTATAAAGTCCTCGTTACAAGACCAAAGTCCATATTTCGAAGAATAATCCGTACGATAAAATATCCAAACGGTAGTTTATTTTCGGCTATTTTTAATACGAAATTGCTAGTTTGTCCGTTTCCGAGTGCGAGGATGCGATCGTCCGGATATTTCATGGATGCTTAAAATTCAATAAAAACCATGTTCCGTACGCGTGTGTCACTTGGCCAGCAGGGTACAGGGCCGTTTTCGATTCGTGACAACGATCGCAACGTTTGTATTTCGTGATCGTTTCGCGTTTCCCCATTGTCCATGACACTAGCCGGTTCCCGCTTTGTGACGGCAAATGAACTGGAAATCAGGAAATATGTTGGGTGTTCGGGGTGCCGGCCGATTTTATCCGTGTGAAAGGTCGTGAACAGAACCGCCCCATTCCCCCACCTTTCGTCCCGCATGAATCGCGTGTATTATCCGGAAGGAAGACGATCGATTTGTACATGTATCTCGTGGTTTCGCGACCGTTTTCGAATCGTTTTTCCGTGCGTGCCGCTGCACAGCGTTCCGCTGTATTTCGCACGGGGAGCATTTTATTTTATTATGCTCGGCTCTCTGTAATCGGTATCGCGCGGTGTGATCGGAACCGTAGAACCGTCACGGTGCGCCGGACCATTTAAATCGATTAGAAACGTTCGTAGAAAATACAAATTTTAATAATTTATAGCGGGCAACCGACCGCACCAGGAGTTCGATTTTTCCATTCTTTTTCCCCCTACTGCAATGTCATTCGCGCGATTTTCAAAGCTCAAATATTTTAGGCCAATTACCTCCTCCTCTATTTCACAGAAATTAATTTATATTAATCTTTGGTTTCCATAGAATTTCGTTAGCTTATCATTTACTTCTAAAAGACTTGTATCTTTTAACCTGATACGTCCATTTGGATGATGGTTCTCATTTGCAATTATGTCACATTTATATTACATTTATATTTAATCGTGAAGAACATTAAAACGAAAAGATGGCAAGATATTAGAATGAAACGACCAACAAAAATGCAAAAGTAAGCATATCACATTTTTCTCTCGCGATCTTTATATGATTTGAGACTTGGTCTCCTATGGTTGCTGATGAAATTTCAGAAGAGGCTTAAGCTTGATATTCTTAATATTCTACCTAAACTGAAAACGACCCGATAAATGAAAAAGATGCGTGTCTGCACTTTGAAACACGATTTCACTTAGCCCGTCGTGGCAATGTATCAAAGAGACGCGAGAGCATCCGATCGAGCTCGTTCGACAAACGACAACCTATTACTTCGTTTTCCCAATGAAAAGATTCCCCATGTAACTCTATTTCTATTTCTCTCCATTGAAAACTCGGTTTCTCAGGATTTGATCTCTGGTGCGAGGGGGTTCTCTCTTCGGCTCGAATCGAAGGTGCAGACGGACGCATTGAAGAAGCATTTGCGTTTTGACACGCTTGGTTGCCGTAAGCCAACTTCAATTGAAAGGTAGGGAAACGGAAGGTGAACGAGGACGGACGATGTGAAATGAATCGGGCAAACGGACAGACGTGACAGACATAATTCCCCCGGTAAGCAGTACTTATCGGGGGGAGCTACCTCTAGGGACACCTGTCGATTCCCACCGGGAAATATTGCCGAGCCACACGAACTGTCTTCTCGCGTTTGGACTGATACCGTTGCTGCTCCGAATGCACATGCGTCTACCGATACCAACTTCTTCCATCCCCTGGTGTGTGTACTTAGTTCTCTTTGCTCGTCGTGTTAGTCAGTCGTTATCATGCTGGCGCGCCAGTGTGCTGAGCAATGGACAAAAGTCAAGAATCTGAAGTCTATGAATGATAACTTTTTATATGTTTCAATATCAAGAAATTAACGTAGATTCTAATACTAACTATAATTTTTATTAAATTTATCAGTTTGTTGTAAGAAAAGGATGCCAGAAATTTATTGGAATTTTCGGCACATTTTTTAAACGCTTCGCCATTTGCCGATTGTTTGTAAGTTTAATTTGATTTTTTGTGTTTTGTATTATACTACCTTTGAAATGTGCATCAACTTTGAATTGAGTTTAAAAGAAAAGTACCAAAAAATACCTTCGTGATGTTTTGTATATTCGATAAGGACATGTTAAACATTATATTAATACGAAAGTTAACTGACTCTAAGAAACCTAAACTTGCCCGAACTAGAAAAAATAGCCAAAATCGTTACTAATATCTTCACCGCATTGTGCAGTACCGTCTACATCTTCAGCGTCATATTTATATATTTCTATATTAAAAAAATTACATTGCCATTGCCATTTCGTCGACCATCCTCGGTCTTTTGTGATTTTCTGTGTTACAGCAAAAGGGGACCCTTTTAGAAAAATTTCATTTGCATGGTGTAATTTTGTAATATGGAATTATTGATATCCGCATCTTTGATTGTAATAGGCAGTCAATGCCGTCATAAGTAATAAGTAGATTGCGGATTTTTATGCCTTTATAGAAAATTTGAACATGTAGAAACGTCCAGAATGTATATAACAAGGAAAAATATAGTACCTTGCAATATTCAATAGACAAAACAATTTTTGTACCTAACTTTCATTACTTTATTATTTATAAAACTATACACTTGCATAGATATCCACATGTCTGACATTAAGAAACACGTTAAACGTTGTAGAGGTTAACCGCGTGTAAAAATGTATCGTGGTGAAATAAGCGAAAGTAAGAATACGAAATTCGACTGGCATTGAATGTATGAAAGGATCGCCTTGCAATATCGAGTCAAGGCTTGAACATAATCGACTTCACCTACGAAAGAACGAGTTTCAATCGCAATCTGGTCGACTGACATTGTTTTTTGTTAATTAAGCGGTAAAAGCCAACGGCGTCAAAATAAGAAAGTAAGGTGGCTGGCGGTGAATGGAAGCATCGTTAATGGAGCATTATTAAATATCGTTAAGCTAGATTTATTACCTTGCCAGGCACGGGAAAGTGGCAGAGTTTTTAACTTTTTTCCTCGAGTAACTGAACCAACTTTCGAGGATAGAATTGTCAGTTGCGTTGAGAAATTCGAAAATTTCATCCAGTGATTTATGTCGGGAATTACCATCGAGCATCGAGGTATAACTTACCTTCTTGTTCGTTCGGTTAAGCGTGTCTTATTTTCAAACGGGAAGGAACATATTCAAAGTTATCGACAGAACGTAACGCGTGACCGTCTCGCGACGATGGTCGAGGTAATTGAGTGTCTTTTGGTTCACCGATGTCCGTTAACTTGTCTTGTATATAAATAATGTCAGGCGAAAGGATGAAACGACCACGAAATAAAATTCACCGGGCTCACGTTCTTCCCATAATACATAAACGTCAAATTTTTACTTTATGCCGACGATTAATTCTTTTCCTTCTTCCTTTTTCTCCCCTCGTGGTCGTTTCTTTGTATAGGTCGCATCGATAGCAGTAATATTTGTCATACGTATGTACAATATTTCGCTCTCATGAATCTAACGTAAGCTCATTTAAATCACGTGCGATCTTGATGGCGACTGCCAAGCGAATTTACGAACGTTCTCGACACCAGTGGGGCTTGTGTAACGCGAGGGAGCGTATTTCTTGTTTATTCCGATCGTAAATAGTACTTCATCGAGATGATAAAGAAGCAAAGGGAAATCGGTCGGCGAGAAATTAGCGAGAGAAGGAAGAAAAGAGTGATGACATGAAATATTTAAAAAGTTAAGATATCGTGTTTATCGGCATTAATCTTTTGTAAACTCGCGTGAGTTACAAATTACACACTAGCATATGTATACGTTTTTGAAATTTCATTCTATTTTTGTTAGTGCTATACGTGGATGTGGATGTTTGTGCAACTTTATATTACGATATTTGAGATTATGATATAATTATATTATACTAAACAAAGTAGCTATTACTAAAACTTACAAAGTTACTATTATTAGATATATTAGCGTAATATTATATTGTATTAAATATATAACACAATTTTCTTTTTTCTAACAAGAATGATCAATCTTTTATAAATCGTAACTTTGTTTTCTTAAATAAAATTATAATTATAGAAGGCTAACAGATTTGTTGATATAATATATTTTTTGTTGCTTATTTTCAACTTTCACCCTAACTGATCTATTAACGCGTTCTTTAATTACTGAACGTTTTCAATACTTTAACTTAAGAAAAATTCAACCGTAATTCAATTATATATAACTCATTTAAATCAATTATACATAGTTGAATTATTATAACAATTACTACCGCTACTATTACTATAACAATTCTCCGTGTTCTTCCTTACTTTTTCCAAGCAGCAGTAAACTTGCTTGTCTTTTTTAGTTTCCCCTCCCTGATTGTATTCGCTTCTGAATAATAAAAATATGTTTGCTCTAACGATACTTGACGCGCGCGTTATCTATACGAGGGAAGAGACTACGAATACATTTTAGGTATACACGATGGAAGATACCATGCATACAGCGAATTCAGCTCAGATCCTGCCACAAATGGATGTAGCTCTATGTTCTTGGGGGAATATCATATGTCAATAGCAGGATAAGCGGCTTATACACGCTTATTGTCGTCACGGCGCGTCGTCATAGCTGTTGCACGGCCGGAACTTTGCAATTTCTCATGCGATACTTAATTAAAATAAAAAATTAACGTGGTCAAAATTTGTGAATAAATTCCTTTGACTCGATGGAACATCAACTTGTTTAAATCTTTATTTTTGTATCTTTTTTTCTTTTTAGTTAAAACGAGATCTACGATTCACGGTTATTAATCCGGTTTTGATAATTGCAAGTTGCAAAAATGGATTATTCCTTTCTAAAGTAAAATTGCCAAGGATACACTACAATGGTTTCCGTAAAAGTTATATTCCCATGGGCTTTTGTATTCGAAATTATATTTTATTACGTAGACATTTGGTATCGAAACATCAGGACTGGACCACGCTAGGGCTGTTTGTTATACTAAAGAGTCACTCGAATTTCATTATAAAAATTGCCACGTTGTTGCAGTCGCGTTTGGCTACGGAGAGATTCGAGTGTTCGTGAATACTCGAGCGCGGATCTTTCTTTTTTTTTCCACCGAAACGGTCTCATCTCTAAATTAATTCGCGATGCGGTGTCCCCTTTAAAATGGTTTAATGTGTATATTATAAACCGGTGGTGGGCATCTCTCTGCGTCTCTCTATACCATATAATCGTGTCGGCCGGTTTGGGTTAGGTGGAATGTTTAAAAGGGTGGAACGCAGCGTGCCGCTTAAAAAAAATCTCTTTCCACAAAGAGACTCGCGCCAGCCAGTCACACGCGAAAGCACTCGACACGAATTTGTTCTATTTTACGATATTTGTCGGCGCTTAATATTTTCAGCAAACAGGTTAAGTGCCTCTAAGTGGTCGAGCCAGAGAAATGAAGAGGGCTGCCGCGCGCGAGGGTTTGTCAGGGAAGGCAGACGGATAGCGGAGGGGGTGAGGAAACGAGGCAGGGGAATCGACAAGGATCGAGGGAGGAAAAGACAGACCGTTGCCGCATATTTGCGTATACGCGGGAACTGGAAAGAAAAAAAGCGTAAAGCGAAAGGCGGAGGTAGACACATTAGTCGGCTGGCATCTACCTACCTTTGTTCATTTTGCAATGGTCGAACGCCTGCGATGAGGTCAGACGTATATACGCAGGTATCCGGGAAGATCGCACGTTTCATCACAAATTAACACATTTTCGTGAAAATTCTCTGACCAGAGAGGTCAAACCCTCTCACTCTCTTTATTCGATCCTGGCTTTTTATCCCACTGTTTATGTATGAAGGAAAAGTTAACTGGTCGGCGAATGTTGCCACTGCTCCTCATTTTGCCTCCCTTAAATTACGTATTCTCAGTTTGTAACGTAGTTTGAAGCTATCGGGAATCAAATAGTAACGGCGCCAGTGAAAAGAGTCGCTTTTACTGTCTGTGTCGTGAACAGCTTTGATTCGTAGCATATCAAAGGAATCTTATATCATTCTTTACATATCGATGGTTCGTAATATCCGGCTACACGCTGCGGGCATTTCATATCCCACCGATTACTTTAAAATCCTTCAAGGGGTACTGGGATAATTAAAATATTTTCTTACAATCAATATTATACTTACAGAGTGCAGTAAAGCATACAAAGAGCGGAAGAGGAAACGTTGGTGGGGGTGGTGGATGGTAGGAGCGAGGCCTTTGATCTGCAATGCAATCTGAAAGTTCGGCGTCCGACGTTTTCTCGGATAAATACATCCTCTCTCGGATAGATGCTAATGGGACACTAAGTATCCCACGTAGGCGGTTACGTTCTGTCAATGTTTGCCTACCCTTATGGCGTCCTGCTTGCACGGAGTGTCTTCTTAAACATAATTTTCTTTCTTGATCACGCGGCCTCGTACGACCGTTTAAATTACACACGTACGAATTATCACTATGGAATACCGACTGGTCGTAGAATTCCCTCTTGAATAAATCATCAACCAAACGACATTATTATTCTCATCGTAAGTTAACGATAGAACAAGATATCACGACGGACGACGACGAGAATATGATTTTCCTCTCATTCTACATTCTATATGCTTGTGAGGGGAAGTATGACCGTTGACTACATACAATTTCACAGCAAATAAGAGGGTACACTGTTTAGAAGGGAATTGTGCACGCGGCGCATAGCTGCTGTGTTACAGCGGTAAGCATTCGCAATCAATGTCTATAATTCAATCGTAATTCATAACGCTGCCCTGGAATACAATCCGGCTAATTAACTCTAGAGACGTGCGTACATAAACGTACGCACGCTTGGAGGATTAATTACTTACTTACTTGCCCGCCATACTTGCTTAATTCGAGATACAATAGGGGTCGGCTCTCATTTGCAATCGTAAACTGGAATTCGTGCGCGAGACATTAAGCTGGGAGGGTGAGTCGATTCTCTCTCTCTCTCTCTCTCTCTCTTGCTCTTGGTTTCCCTCTCTTTCCGGTTCTCTTCGTCTGTCGCGCGCGAGATCTCTTTCTCTTTGTCTTTCTTCAGCGCCTTTCGTCTCGCTCTTTCCTCTTTCTCCCTCTGAAGCGCACGCTCCGGGGTTAATTGCAAATATAATTAGCGGCTCGAGTCATAAGCGCAGGCGTTCGTATTTGAATGACTGCCTCGGTGTTCTCACGACCCCGATTGTCTATGAAGTGGATCTCGGGGCCGCACGCGGCAAAAGTAGCGAAACTCATTGCTAATTATCCGTGGAACGCCGTTTAATTAAGGCTGCGGCAATGACGGAGGGTATCCAGATGTATAGAGGTGTAGGTAGTAGGTACGTGCCTGCATGCAGAGGGAAGGCACACGCTCAAATTAGGTTTCCATGGAACGAATAGCTCGCTCGCTCGTTCGTTCGTTCGTTCGTTCGTTCGTTCGTTCGTTCGTTCGTTCGTTCGTTCGTTCGTTCGTTCGTTCTTTCGTTCGTTCGTTCGTTCGTTCGTTCGTTCGTTTGTTCGTTCTTTCGTTCGTTCGTTCGTTCGTTCTTTCGTTCGTTCGTTCGTTCTTTCGTTCATTCGTTCGTTCTTTCGTTCGTTCGTTCGTTCGTTCCTGCGATCGAGATTCGAACGTCGCGTTTCGAAATTTCTCTCCTTATTTTCTTCCTCTCTCTATACTTTCGTAGCTCTTTCGTCTTCTCGCGTATGTCTCTCCTTTTTTGTTTAAATTTCTTCTACCTTTCTGCCCGCTTACCTTGTACTTCCTTCTCTTCTAGTACCTAATCTTGTATTTTCTATGTTCTTCTATTTATTTGGAATTTTTATTATATTTTTATCGGTTGGCGTTATTAATTTTGTCAAGTATCTGGGTGACTAAACTCTGGCATTCGTATCGCGAAAACACCTCTTTCCTTACTTATCTAAATTGTTCCATATTGTTTTACGCGATCGACAACTCATACAAAATCTCTGTCGACTGCGCGATATTCAACCTTAACAAGTTCAAACTAAACAAAACATCTTCATCCTAGTAACAGCAGGGTATTTATTACATTCAACTACAAGAAAGTGGCAATGTAAAAATCAAACTACGAAAGTACTAAAGCGAAAACATATTTTATATAGACATCACGCTGTCTGAAAAATATTTACAGATCATTAACTGAACATTTTGCACATTTTTCTCTTTTTTTAAACCAATTAATTGACAATTACTTAATTCACAAAAACAGCATGATTAGAGTGCCCTCGTGAACGTTCGCTTTCGCAGCAAGAAGTCTTGGTGGAGCCGAGGATTGTAATTGACTGGTAATTAAGAATTGCTAATTATTCTTGGTCGGCGAGCGTGGCCTCCTCTTCACCCCTCCTGTTCGTGCACCCTCGATCTTTCTACGTTTCCAAGCCTCCTTTGTGAGGCATTATAATGAGAGGCCGCACAACACTCGAGACTCGCAACTCTAACTCGGAGTCGTGGCACGGGGAAGAGACGTATTATTATTTCCTAATTGGGCCATTATTCACGAAACTAAGACCACGTGACTGTGGTACGCGTCCCGCCATACAATCCCGCCGACGGTCATAGTATTTACCGTGTTTTCGCGTTACTTTCGCTGCGATTACCCGCCATTTTTCCTCGTTCACTCAGTTCTTCCTTCTAATAACAAAGCTCTTCATGATCTCCGTTTTTAGGGTTTTCGTAGCTTTTTCCTGTCTTACGATCACTCGAAACTGCGTGATTTATTGGGTCGCTCGACAAATTCGTAGCGAGATTGAAGAAAAATTTATAGACGACGTATTTATTTTCGTTGAATTAATATTTTATCGAATTTCAAGTAGCGGCACACTATTGCGTTTATTATGACGCTTACAAAACTATGACTATGAAAATTTAACACTATAAACACGAAACATAGAACATCATAAACCTCCGGTTTCTTTTTCAAACCTCGGGTATAATATTTGTTTTAAGAGCTTTGAAATATTGGGCGAAAACTCATGATAAGTAATCCTCTTCTAATCCTGCCAAACATATACATTATAACAAACAATATACGTTATAATAAACAAATATATTATACATATCTATTGCCAAAACTTTTAGGACGTCGATTTCTAACGTCGTAATAATTTTTAATTGGCGTAGTTTCAAGTAATTTCAAGTAGTTTTAATTATTACGCCGGGAAGAAGGACTTCGATTATTCGATGAAAGCTTTCGCTTGGATTTTACAGTGACGGTCGAGGAACACGCGATAAAACCAATCGAAAATTGTAAAGTGCACGGCGGATATAGCGATTAAGGAGCTTTAGATGGAAATTACAACGAATTTACGCGCAACTTTCGCCACGGTTTGCCATCCTCTCGCTTCCTCTTTGTCTCCGGCAAACAATTGCCGCCTTTCGATGAGGCCGCGTATTTAGTCGGTACGCGGGCTTAGTTTTAATAAATAATCAGCATGCCGTCCCGGCATATAATTCCAATTAATAATTCATTCGTGAACGTTATGGGTGGTCCTCGCGAGCTACACGACTGTAGTATTAGCATATACGTAAATTAAGAGACCAGCCAATTATAATAATTGTGTAATTACGATAATTGCTGGTCCAGGGCCTCTCTCGCTCTCGAGCGTGCTTTTCTTCCTTTACCTTTGCTCGCCGTTCTATCATCGCCTAACCTTCGTCGAGGTATCGTAACGAGGTTGTCTCGGTGTATGTGCGTGGCTTGATGGGCCGATTAAAATATTTCCACGAAGCGAACGTGTTGTACAGGACAACACAAAGCGGTCGAAAATGGGAGTTTCAAGTTTATATAAAATTGTTTCCATTACTTCTTTCTTAATATTAAAATAGAATCCAGGATTGCGACGGTTTAGTAACATTCTGTATTAATTCAGTGGATATCGGTGATTGATACGTTGAGTTAGAAAATGTCTTTCTTTAACGACTGATGATAATTTAAAGATATAAGATGTGTACGAATATATTCAAATCAAGTTTAGAATTGCAATTGAAAAAGTTATTGGATTAAAGAAGTAAATAATAGAATGAAATGTCTGGAATATAAAACAGTCGTCGGCTAAAAAATCAAGTGAGAAATAAATATTCCACAATCAAGATCACCGACCTATCAGAGTACAAATTAGAACTGTATAAACCACTCGACTATCGAATCTTATCAAAATATACAAAATATATGAGTTTGGAATATATCTAACTCACAAGTAGCAACTCAACTTTTTTTCAGAAACTCGATAAGCTGCATGAAAATGTATTAGGAATCTACTCGAATAAAGCGATGACATTTTGTTGGAACAGTGGCTCGAGCGTCTCGTATTTGAGGATCGAAGAATACAACGAGCGAAAAGATATTCGCAGCGAAATAGCAATCGCTAGAAATCAATTAGAGAATCCATGAAAGCGGCAGTGATGTCAGAAAGGATCGTAATCAGCCGCATAGAGCGGCCGCGAAATATAGGCGCTGATAGATCAAACAAACGTCGGATTGGATTATTTTTATCGTTGTTAATGGGGACGGCTCGGCCAGGTTTCATTTCACAAAGCCTGGTGCTAAAATCAATTCTCCACGCTGTGATCCCCACCCTCTTTGAATCTCCTGCTCGATCGGCTCTTCGCTAGGCTACCCTCGCACCACCCTGCTCCATATCTATACGTATCTCGCTTATATTTATATATCTATATATATTTATACACATACACTCGCATAGTTCACTCTCGACGCGTATGTGTATCTACATTCATATATATATATATATATATATATATTTTCAACTTCAACATGCAGATCGAACAGGTATTCATCCGTTTGTGCGATTTCGACGGAATCATTTGAGCGAGTCGCTCTGCTATTAATATCGGCCCTCACGCGCCATCATCATCCGTGTACACTATGTAAACCGTTCAATAATCGTTGGACAATTGCTGGAAACTATTTACGGTGGCTCAAAGGTGGCTCGTTCGTCTATCCTGAGGAATTTTCTCATAATTGTTTCATAAACGTAAATTATATTTTTTAATCCAATTCGATAGGTATGTCGATGAACGGTACTAATACTAATTAGTTTTTTTTTAATTTATTAACCAGGAAAAACGACTCGTTATTTATTGTCGGTGAATATTTACGCAGGAACGTTAGATATCTATTATAAATTTACATAGCTTTATTTCTTATCACATACGAGCTACTCGACATTTACGCTATATTTAATTACCATCACGTATGATCTTTCCATGTTATTAAAAACTTTGATGTATATATGAAAAGCATTCTGCATTTCAAAGGTACCATAACGAAGGATATCGAACAGTCATCAAAGTGTCGATTAAAAGCTTATTAAACACCCTCTCTTTGTGCTTAACTGCGGAAAATGAAGAGTTACCGCAAGATGACACTTGGTTATACCATCTCAGGGGAGGGAAACCATCGTTTATACTGAAACACTTGGAACATCAAACACAATGGATCCGCAGACGGTCGGCCCGTTTGTTTTTCGAAATGGCCCAGGGGAGGACGAAACGAACAGAAAATCGATACATCGATCTCGATGTCGTACGAATGGAGGAGACCTCGTGAATAATTTGACGAAAGACAAAACTGATACCGCGATCGGTCGTGTGCCGTGTCAATAGGAATCTTGGCAATGGAAGGTACACAGTCAAATATTTGAGGCGGACTGTCGAATTTCAAAAATATCGTCACCGACTGTCTGCCATGCATAGTCCCGATGAAATGTTTAATTCACGGAAGGTCGCAGGGGGTTGAGAACCGGTACCCGGTGTGACATTCGCATAGAAGTCTGCATAAATCTCTTTTCAGCTATTCGACCTCTCGCCTTTCTTTCGTGTTTGCACTACCTCGTGCCTTTCTGACCGTTCAGCGAGGCCAAAATCGCCTCTCGATCCTCATTGAGTCGAGGGCGGGGCGCGACGGTCGCTTTTGTTCGATGGCCGTTTCGTTTTACACAGGCGCGCGCGGTTCGTTCGCTTTTTTCCTCTTCGATTACGCAAATTTATAGCTGATGCAAGACTAGCTGGAATTACACTGTCTTTTACGCATATCTTTCTGTTAGTTCCTCTTGTTCATGCGTGTAATTTTATGCTGCAATGTTATGCCTCCTTCATAATTATTCGAACCACGTCGATGGATAATAGGCGTCTTTTAAATAACTTAGAATTAAAATAGATACGATTTCTATTCAATTTTTAACTAGAATTTATCATTCGACTGCACGATCCGAACGTCAGCGTCTTCCTATCCTATAAAACAGAGTCTAGGAATTTGGAAGGGATGTCTTTGTGCATTGAATGAAAAAGAAAAAAAAAAAATAATAATACTAAAATAGCTTATAAGCTATGGAGTCCAAAAAATTAATTTCTGGAATTTTTCTCTGTCTGTTCGTTTTTCTGTTTATACTCTCATTACGCAATACTAGTGATTTAGTATCCGGAGAAGAAAATAGAGTATCTTCCATCTCGATTCGTTTTATTGAAGTTGAGAAATAACCTGGCGTCTGAGTTGTATGCGCTCCAATGTTTGATAGAGGTCAAAAGCAACTATGGTTATTCTTTACCTCGCGTTTATTTTCTGTTGAGGTTATTAAATGTGTGTGAACAAAGGAACGCGTGGATAAATTGTAAGGTAGAAAATATATTTTAATACAGAAGTGTAAGTACAAGTAGGAATATAATTGAGCTGGTCCAGATCTGCACGCTAGCAGTGTTACCCTACGACTGAAAGCCCTGAAGCCATCGTCCCCTGTCTACAGTTTATGGTCTGCCTTCGTCCCAGTCTTTTGTCTATACGCTGTCGATGGTTTCGGTGCTTGAGAAAACTAAAAGACCACTTCAACATTTTCAAATCGAACCTTTTCATAATTTAATATTTTTTTACTCCGGAAAATAAACTAACTGTTAAGAAAAAACATATAGGTATTCAATTCGTAAAAGTTCATCTGCTTGTTCCGTACATTAGTAGCCGGCGTGGACGAAGCGGCGGGCTAAAGCTAGTCGTTAATAAATAATTAAACAATATCCATCCATCCGTATTAAGCGCGACAGATAAAATCCAAGATTAAATCCTCGAAAGATTTGATTCGTGCGTAAAGCGGAGGCTCATTCCGCTTCCGATGTAGCAGGAACAGTGCCATTAAGGGAGCTGAACAAACGGCAGAAATACAACAGACAAAACTTGAGCAGCAAGAACTACGTTACCGTGGAGGCTTCCGCTTTTTAACGGTCACTTTCGCGCCGTTGTAGACGTTCGGTCGTCCTAACACGAGATCCACGTGCCTGTTACCGCCTAATCGGAAGTTTATGCCTTCATTCGAGGGAATAAAGGGGCCCTGCTCCCCGACGCCGCGAAATATTCGCCGGTATGGAACATTTAACGCCGCTCGCGGTCCCTCGCGCCGCGCGCCGTGACGCTACAGTAAAAACGACGATGCGCGAAGAGCGATAGCGAAGTGAATCGGCGAAAGAGAGACAGACCTCGGTGGAAGAGAGCCCCTCTCGTATTTGTGCTCTATACCCGAAACCGGTATATTCCCTGTGAAATTCACCTGGTTTATATTTTCTGTCGTTTCCGGTGCATCGCGTAATTTTCTCTCCCTTTCGCACGTCTTGTTCTCTTTCGCTCTTACCAACGCGATCCTCGCTCGTTCTCTGCATACCCTCTCGTCCGCCATCCCGTGTCGTTCCATAGTACCCAGCTCCGGCATTTTTATGGGGATAATCCACCCACTCGCGGATACGGCACTGACACTTGTTTTATCCGTCGCTGAACGACGTTTCATGCTCTCCCGTGTCCTGCCACTTTTGATACGAGAAACGGGGTGAACACGGCTGGTGGGTGTACAGGGCTTGGGCATCGGGGTGGGTCATCGGTGACAGGGGTGGTGCGTAAACGATTTTTTATTTCGTCGCTTTTCCTCCGTGTACCAGTGTATCCCGATGAAGTCCTGCAGCTGCATCCGATGCGCCATGTAATCGTTTATTAATTGTCGCGGAATAGTCGAAAGGACGTTTGTGCGGGAACAGAAAGGACGGGAATAGTGACGCTTCGTTTTGGCAAACCGTCGATCGAGTGATCGCATGTGCCTCGTTCCGTTAATGTACTATAAAGCTAGCCGATTCAAGGTAAGGGATCGATCGGTTTATAGCGGGATATCGTGTTGGCGTACGTCGTTAATCGGAATATGATAGCGGTTATTGTAAGGACGTGTTGTTCGAATGGATATACTTGTTGAATTAGTATTTTAAGCAATAGAGGATCTTTATCGCTCGACAGCAGAGGAACGAATATACATTTTTTTAAATCTTTATGTCTCGCAGAAGAAAATTTTATCGACGGATTATCCGACATATACTACGATGTTAAATTCACCTTTCCATTTACTTTTTTTCTTTTTCACTGCTATTTTACGATATAACTCTCGTACATATCTGGTACATTTTTGCTTGACTAAAAATACGACGTTTTCCGTCTCGAAATTCCCCCATTCGATTTCCACGGAATTGTAAAGCATCGCGCGACAAGCTAGCAAAGAATTTCTTATCATCGTTTCTCCTGGCCGTATTCAGCGTTACCGGTGTAACGGCGAACTAAGGTGGATAATGCCCGGTCGGGGAGCAGATTCGCGAGAGGAGAATTTCCCTTCGTTCCAGCCGGGTATCCGAGAAAACTTTATTGTTGGCATATTTTTAAAAATTCACGATCGTCTCTAAGCCGTCGTTCCGCGGGCACTAAACGTTCCGCAAACGGCCACCGCGAATGTAATTTCTACTCGGCTTTAGCCGCGTACTACTCGGCCCCGCCGAAACCTGAGGATATTTCACGGTTTTCGCGGGACGATCGAAACGGCACGTCGGAACGTTTATCGCGCGTTCTCCACCAACTTACACGGCTCAGGGTAAACGCGCACGAGTGCGCCCAACATTCGTGCCGGCTTCTAGTCGTTATCATCCCGTAACATTTCCTCCGTGAAATTGTCGAAAATATTTCGATAGTACTTCTCGTCTATTTCATTGAGAAACTTCTTTCGTAGGCCAAATTGGCTGAGAATTTCACAAATTATAGAAAATTTGAATCTGATTACCTAGGTTTTTGATTTATTTATCAGTAACATTATCACATCCTTTTTTCATTTGTCGTAGTTTGGTTGAATAAAGGTTTGACTTTAAAAAATTAGAATTGCGTATGCGGCGTTACTCGCGATTTGAAGAAAGAAATAATTGTAACATCTTCTTTCTCATTTCTATTTCTCATTCATAATTTCTATTTCAACATCATATTACACGGTGAAAATATTCCTGGCATCCTGTTGCTTGTATCTTTTAACAGTTCAAACGCTCCATTTTTCCGATTGTTCGGTAGACAAGAAAACGTTTAACCAGATTCAAATGCCTGCCATCAACCAGCATCTTCGTGGCCCTGAATCATTTATCAATTCCCGGTCCGCGTCAGAAACGTTTGTCTAGACTCGTGACTTGTTTATGATGGCTGCCCTCGGTGCAGTTTCATTTCAGCTTCGCGCCTCATATGGACAGAGCAAATAACTTTTCTCGATAGTCGGAGTTCGTGCTCGCTTTCTCGAAGGAGAGTAAACAGCGTGCCAGAGAGGATGGAGAGAAAAAAAAAATGAAGAAGCTCGTTCTCTCTTGCGTTCACAGTCGCGTAAGGGAAAAGCGGAAAGGAAAGAGCAGCAACAGCGGGTGGAAATTCATTCGTAATTCATGAGTATCGGGCCAAAGTCCCCGTCAAAACTTTGGATATTCGTCCGTCAAACGTTTCTCCCGTCAACTTTCCGAGTGTCTAAAGCCGTCTATCCCCTTGGTCCTCGTCCAGCTGACGGTTCTTCCCCGAGAAAATGATAACCTTGTTTTCGACCACTTTGCGCCCGCCTAGTCTCCACGTACGAGTTTCACGAACTACCCTCTACGATCCTCTTCTACTCTCCTCTCTTTCTCTTTCTTTCGCGTATACCTGACGTAATCGCGTTACCTTCACCATTTTCTCTATCGCACCACATTTCTATTTCGTTCCAACTCGGCTTTTTCCCCGGGACGAAACGCGTCAGGATAACATCAAAATAGCTGTGCGTGACCGCTAATCCGCGACAGTTCGAGTATCACGTAGCCACCGCGTATTCGCGTCAATTTACTTCCACTTACTACGACTCGCCTTGTCGGGCTGGATTAAATTCTAACAATTCTGCCTCTGCCGCTGGCTATCCATCAATCGAAAAACTCTCATCCACGTCGAGAGCAGCGAAATATTATCCGGTCGAGTTATTTGAGAGAAAGCAACGATCTTGGACCACGTGTCTTAAATAACAATCGAGTAAACGGCAAAAAAAGGGGGGGGGTAGAAGAGGGAACAAGTTTGAACGACGACAGCGCGAACGGTTTAGCCCCGGAGCTTCCATCCGAGACGGGCAACAGTAAAACACTCGGTTTCGTTCGCCCTCCCGCCGTTTCTCCAATGAAGATTCGAAGAAAAAGGCGGAGAAAATGTGCGCGTTTGCACACGAAGCGAGAACGAGATAGACGGGGCTCCAGGTATTCTCTCCATGGCGAAGAAGTCGAACGAAGCTGCCCAAGGCAGTCGTCGTTGTCTGTTCGCCGCGCTCTGTACTTACCGCGAAATGAATCAAGTCTCTGCTTCCAAGCCGGGCAGGTACTTATTACTCACTCGTAGAGGCCACGGCACAGCCCTCTTTCCACCTCTGTACCAGCGTCTCTTGGCCCTTGTCTTCTTTCTTCTTCTAGTATCACTACTACTACTAATATCTCAGACTTCTTTGTCTTCCTCTTTCTTTCACGTAGGTACATATATCGTTGCGCGGAGACCTCCCTCGCCCTCTGGCTTCGCTTCGGAACTCCTCCCTTTATCGTTCGCGCCTCTCGAATGCCTCGGAAGCGGAGGAGATTGTAAACGTCGCGATTCGTACGATTATCGCGCGTGAGAATAATGTTCCCAAGCTTTAGTTGCGCCAAGTTGCCACGGAAATCATCCGTGTCCTCCGGTTCGAAGCTTCCGCCGATAGTTGCACCGACTTGCACATTTACCCGACACCCCTTATGAGACTAACTGTGCTTGTTATCTTTGATTCCGAACGAATGGTGTTGCTGAGTAATGGCGTTGCGTGAATTTTCAGTCGGCTAATTTATGAAGTTATCTAAACATCAAGTTCATTAGGCAGGGAAGTAAGTTGTATGTTTAAAATTTATAACTACGATTTTATGCTTTGTATTTAAAAATAAGATAGTTGGTATACCATGTGTGGTTAGAAAATTGGATAGTGTGATGGTACAAGAACGAGAGACTTGATACTCGCCTTTGATTGTTTATATTTAACATTAAAGATATTTAATACGCGCAGAAAATACATTCGATGAAAAATTCACAGTTGATGTATAATAAATTTATACTTTCATGAACGTAATTTAAAAGGTAGAGCTAAACAGGAATTTAATATAACAGATAATATGGTTTGAATATTTCGTATATTTTTGCGTATTACGTACATTTTGTGAATTTTGTACTTTGAAATTTGTCACGAATACCTAGAAACCCGCAGTTCAGTAAGATACAGATATAGTTCAATGAATCATCGTATTACGAAAGTTTAATGTGTATCGTACGTATAAAACAGCATGTTTATGCTCGTGGACTTGCGTGAAATTTTGTAGCGGGGAGTTTGTCGTTTGCGAGGGTAGCGGAGGAACAACGAGGAAAACGGAACGAGGGAGAGATGAGGGACGCGCTTCTAATGGCGGTCATCTCGAATGCCCTAAGGCGGCTATTGTCTCGGTTTATGCCCTCCTTGCGCATACCAGCCCATACACAGGCCGGAAGACCTACAACATGACTACCTTCCCGTTTTCAAAGGGTGATCAGACGTTCACGGAACGCTTACGTGTACACACTTGGACGTCCGACTCGTACAACATCCCGCTGCCTTATATTCCCTTTAAGGCACTGCTTCGTTAGCTTAATGCCTGGTGATAATCATCGGTGGTTTGTTATATTTCGAAGGCTTCTCGAATGCTTTAACAACGCGCGATCCGACATCGCAGATGTCGTATTATACGTCTAGCGATTTTGATCCTCATGCTGCCTGTGAATCATGCGAGACATTCTTGTACTCGAACACATTGTTGCATGGTAGACAATGTAGCTACGATGGAGATAACAATGTGGAGGAATGTTACGTCGATATTGGAGCCTGTAATTTTGTTAATTGCGCAGCTGGAGGGAAGTAGAGGGTAGGATATTCAATTCAGGGTGGATTACGTCACGAGCAGTTTGTAGAAAGATAGGTGGAATGATAGGAGATTCTTAATTAAGCAGCGAATGCGGTACGTGTTACGATTAAACGTAGTTTTTTATTCAATCAATTCAATCAATTTTGTTGATTTTTTAATACGCTTCTATTTTATGATCTCTGAACTTATCGAATAAGATAGAAATTTTCATTCCTAGCTTAAAAAATGTAACCTCGTAACATTCGAGTTACACACAATCGTGTTAATAATGTACTAGACAGCTGTAGGTACATTTCCATCGTAATTTTACTGACATAATAGTTATCCGTTTCAAACAAGTTTAAATTTTCTCCCTCTTATACAATAATTTATCAAGTAACAATAATAGTAAACTGATAAGCTACAAGTTATGGAATTCTCTTTCATGATTCTATAATCTTCTCTTACATACGATAATCAGATAATTCGTGGTTTGTAAAATTTTACTAACAACACCATCTCTAAAATAGCTAAACCGATATCGACGATAATTAATGGTAATATCCTAAAGTTAAGATAAAATAACATATAAAACCTGTGAATATCTTTTACGATCTCATATCGTTACTTTCGTATCAAAGATCCATCAAAGATTCGAACATGAAATATTTGCATACATAATAATAATAATAATGATAATAATAATAATAATAATAATAATAATAATAATAATAATAATAATAATAATAATAATAATAATAATAATAATAATAATAATAGTAATAATAAGAGTAACGTCGACGTAGGTATAATTGTGAGACATTAGGATGAGAAATTGGGCTGAGAGAGACGAGGGTGCACATGGTAGGTAGAAGAGCCGAATCCGCCCGAGGGGACGATTTCGATCTCTTGAACTATCATCCGTGGTGCAGCTATAATGCTGGTTTGTGTAGTACGTATCACGAGTTACCTGGTTGGGGTGCTTTCTATCGGCGATGTAGTCGCGCGTAATAACCGCGAACGGTTCGTTTCGTGGATCAGATTAGGAGAGACTCGGTACGTCCGCGTATTAGATCCTCCTGAGTGCGGTAGGCCGAGATTTTATCGTGGCGACGGTAAAGAGGAAGCCAACCCTCTCAGACCCTCGATCGGACACTTTCGACTGTCCTATAAAACGGCTCGATTAACTGCTTACACCTATGCCACAGGATAAGACAGATAATCTCGACATTCTCGCCGTTTCCTACTCGATTTCCTGTGGTTCCAAGGACGTTTTCGGGGTGTGTTCCAAGCTTTTTTATCCTTCAGTCACATTACTTGGGATTTGGTTGCGGGAACCGTGACTCGAAAACTTTCTTCTCGAAAGTTGGGAACTTGATCCCAGTCGCAGGAAAGTTGGAGGAAGTTAAATGTGGGAATTATGTATTTGAAATTTTGTTTATTATTTGAATTTTTGTTTGTTTAAATTCTTTTAGTTGCCTGGCCTTACAAATAATCACACACAGTAGACACACATCGGTCGGATTCGCCTCTTATTTTAATCCAGAAATTTTCTTCCACCAATTAATGTCTCGGAAGCTTCTAAGCGCCAAGTGTATCTGTTCATGCTGAAGATATTTGATAATTTAAATAAAATATTTACCATGTACCATCGATGATGATCAATTGCTGTTTACTTAATTTTTTACCAATATAACATTGCTACTACTCCTGAAATTAGTGCTCCAACTATCAAGAGGAATTTCTTTTACTTTGATAAAAATTTTTGGCGATAAAACGTTCTAAAGTAACGTAACTTTAAACAAAGCTTTTCCTTAAATTCTTCTATAGGATCTTAATTAAGATCTTAAGTTCCATAGGATCTTAAATTCCTCTATAGGAATTAATGCCAACGTATAACCAATAATTTTCAATTCTTTAACACGGCTCTCATTTGAAACGGTGGAAGCACAGAAATATAATATCCTTCCTCATTTGTAAGAAATGCAACCGTCACATCAGAGAGTGCATCGATAATTTCAGGTAGTTCAAACTTTGACGATGCCTAGGCATTCGCGTCAGACATGGGCAGGCATTTTGTAGGGCAGTATTTCAATCGGTAGATAGTAGACGAAACGTATGGATAGGGTAAAGAATTAACCGGAACATCGTGAAAGTGCCGCGGGGCTTCACTTTGACAGCCGATCACCGCCGAAGGGTGAATGATACGAACAAACTCGCCCGGCATTATATTTCAATCACGTTTGTGCAGCCTTTGATTACTCGCGATTCGAGAGGCGACGCTAACTGAGAGACTAACGAACGATCTCTCTGATATTATTGATCGAGTTGTCTAACAATTTTACACGGCTTTCTGGCTTTCCCCTCATCCTTTTTTCAGATGCATCACTCACGCTTCATGGATTTTCATCGCGATGCAAATAATTTTTGCAAATTGCAAATCGAGTATATTCACTTCATATAGATACCGATACTCTTTAAAAATATTCCTTTTATAAAAAATAATTAGTTAGAACAATAGTTGTATGTATAAGTTCTTTGTAACTAGTTAAACACGGCATGGTACAATAGAATTCTCATTAGATAGGTACTAGTGATATAACAGAATTTGTGTTGAGAATTTAAGGAGCACGACGTATCGTTGAAACAGAAAACTCTCGAATTTACGAGTATTTTTCTCGAAATTCGTGACAATTGCATATGAAAGAAACGTAGAGGACAAGGATATCGATATAACAACATAGAACTAAACCAGCATCGACTCGCCGTAAATTAAAATATCGTTCTTTCATGTTTAATTTTGCATAATGCATCGTTTCGCAAACGGTGCGATAAAACGCATAAAAACGCTGGTTGAATAAAATACGTTGCACGCGGAACATTTATCGGAAAGCTTCTTTAGATCCCCGGTGAATGGATTCGCCATGGAAAACTAGCATCTCTGGCGTTACAGTTCTCTACTCTTGATTTTTGCTAATTTACAGGTGAGAATGCTCGAGGAAGCGGGCCCGGCGAATGCAGCATTAAGGAGTAACCGGTCGACTTTTTTCTCCATCTCCATGGCATTTACCCGAGATAGCCGCGGAATCGACGGTTAAAAAAGCATTTCACGAAGCTGCAACCAACCAACCAACCAGCCAACCAGGCAAGCCAGCCGGTTTCGAATAAGAGGTAAGCCGATAGTCCTTCCTTTTCGTTGAAGGTGGAACAATAGGGTAGATTTTCCGAGATCTGTTTTACGTCTGCTCGCACCGAGGGTATGGCCCAGCATGGTAGCTCGGCCAGCCCCCGCGAATAAAATGAAGTAGAACGTTCCAACCGACCCCGTGTGTTTGCTTTTTGCTCGTAATAGCACCCACATCCACCTGTATCTCTTCATACATCCACTTTCATCGTTGTACCTGCTCCCGTAGAGATCAGAACGACGGCTTTTGACTGAACATTTTCGTAGTTAAATACCGCCTCTCCCCCCTCTCTCTCGCTCTCTCTCTCTCTCTCTTCCCCTCTCTTCGGCGTACACTCATTCCTAGTCCTTCCTCTTTATCTTCTACCCTTCCTTCGTTTTTTTTTTATTTTATCCTCTGTGTCTCCGTTTTCCTGTTTCTTCCGTCCCGTCTCTCTCCTTCCACTCCCTCCACGTTGTTCCTACGGGATCGTCCCGCTTACGGACGCACTTGTACGCTCGCTAGAGTGCGGGGCAGGGGAAAAAAGCAAGATCCGTGAGTATAGATTCGGCATGGAGCACGCGAGCGAGTTTTTTAATCTTTCAATGGGCCTTCTACGCTCTGGAAATCTCTCTCGCTCTTTTCCCCCCCTTTCCCTGCTGTTTCTCTGTTTCTGTTCTTTTCCCGCTTTACTCTCATACTTTTTTCCCTCGCTCTCGCTCTCGCTCTCTGTCTGCCATGACAGCCTTCCTCTCCTTTCTCTCGATTCTGCAAACCCCTCTCGAAAGTTCGTCCCACTTCAACCCTAGCTGCGACCGCTCGGCTGCTTGTCTCTCGATATATTTACATATTTTCGTGATATTTCGCGACGTTAATCCCTGAGCCGGCCTCCGCCCCCCCCCCTTCACTGCGACGAGCGCGAATTAAATGTGAAAACTCGCCTCCGGCCTTTTTTTCTCTCCATCTCTCTCCTCAACAGAGGTTTATTGTTAAATTCGCGCTTAGCTACGGCTTGCTCGCTCGGCGATTTTATCTCCGAGCTTCTGCTCTCTTTCTAACTCACGAACGTACGTAACCTCCGCCTCTGTCTGTCCTTTTCACGCTGTTTTTTCCTCTCCTTTTTCTATTTCTTTCCTTTTTGGTTTTTTACCTGGGAAGGTACATCGATGTTGCAGCGTCGTTGTTGTCGTTGTTCTTCTCGCCGTTCTTGTCGATTCCGTTCCTTTTTTCCATACCAGTTCCGCTTACGAACGAGTCTATTCACTCGTGGTTAGGTCAATTCAATTTCGTCTCGAAATTTCGTCGTTGCTCCGTGATTACGCGAAATTATAAGCGCAGAATTACATTGCCCGAGAATGTTACTTCACGTTAATTGTTCGTTAAATGATCTATTTTATACGGAACAAAGAGATAATTGAATGAATAGAGGTAATAAGCGAACAATAAGGACAGAGTATCGCGGAGCTGTTTGAATTAATAATCATGCGCAAGCTGGTTCCAAAGTGATTGGAAAATCATAGTCGATCCGTGGTTTCGTCCTTGCTTTCGTCTCGCGTAGACCTGCTAACGTAATTCGCACCGGAAGGCAAAGAAGATCGCACGAAGCCGGAACCCAGCTCGCGGTAAGATCTTTCGCATAAAATACGAAGTCCCGCGGGAGCAGGTCTTCCTGAAATATCGAGTATATATTCCACAGACGACCGTGACTCTCAAGACTTTCTCGGTATTTAGCGATGTTTCGAATAACGAAGAAATAAAATAATCATAGTAATTTGATGCTTGCGTGTTTTGGCCATCTGTACGATTTGCTTTTACATGGCCCTCTTTTTACCGCTATTCATTCTCTGTTTTGTTTTAAACTATATTTTTTATTGGACATTTTTATCTGATATATATTCTCAAAGAGCCGGAGATTAATCGATAACGAGTTGCGTTTAAATGATAGAAATTTAATAAGTAACAAGTTAATCACAACTGATCATTTTTGAGCGAATACAATTCTATCACGAATTTCTATACAAAATGCTAATTCTTCGAAATAGCACATAGTGCGTCTACAATGTTAACTGGAACGGATGTACTTACCGGATATAAATACCTTACAGGTCTTGCCTAAAGTTTCTCGAATTTCGAGACACGGTGAAAAAAAAAGAACGCGGGAGATTCATCCATTTCGGGTAGAGGCAAAACGAGTGCAATTTCGTAGATTAAAAATCCCAGGTTTGGCAAATGCGCGCGATTCTTACCGATTTCAATGAACCTTCGCGTTAATCCCGCGCGTAATTACGACCACGCGATTGTTCGACGGCAATTGAATTGCGACGGACAAACAATAAGCAAATTATATTTCCGAAAGTACCCTCGTTTAGAAAATTAACCGCGGTAGAAAAAAGGAGAGAGAGAGAGAGAGAGAGAGAGAGAAGAAAATGAGAAGAGAGAAACACGGCTGAAAACGATCGTTCAGCGAAATCCTTGGTAATTCGCGTCTTTAGACGGGGAAAACAAAACAAGAAGCAAAGAGGAGGGAAAGAAAGAAAGAGAAGGAGGCTCGAGAACTTGTATTTTCCTACAGCTTTTTATCGACCTCATTCTATACCGCTGAAAATGAAAAAAAAGGAAGAGACGTGGAGGGACGAGGGAAAGGGAGAAGGGGGAAAGCGAGGGGAGGTTCTTTTCGAACTCGACTTTATTCTGCGTCATTCAGCCGCTTCCGAGTTGCCGCTGTTTCACTTCCGGCCGATGATCGTACAGCGGATGAACATTTTGTCCCTTGCAATTCATAAGCTGAAAACTGCGTGGTAGACGGAAGGCGGAAGAGCACTCTTTATCCGTTTTGTTTCGCGAAACTATCAGCCACTTATCCAGCGCAAGTAGGCTAGTGGCGCGGGAAAAATTACGGACAATGCCGTGCTTAACGTTTCGATGGAAAAACCGGTACCATTTATTCAAACGGGAATACCTAATCAGTCATAAACCTTGGATACATTATTGTTTCGATTCGTGATCGGGCAGAAATCGAATAGATATTCAGGAAAGATTAAATCATTGTTCATTTGATGAACGATTGGCGACTTACAATGATTATAAGGGTCGAATATTTAATTAATCTGTCTAAAGTACAAATATTTCTTTGGTTTATAAGTGAAAATTATTAAAGTTTGTTGTAAAAAAACCTTTAATAAAGTGTATTAAATTAAACCCCATCCCTCTATATCAGATCTTCCATTTATTTTGTTAATCAATTATTATAAATGGGAAGCGAGTAGGATTATTATGTCAGGATAGCATAAAGATACAGCGGAATTTGCCAGTTAATTTTTATATTTATTTTGTGATATTGTTCCAATATTTAAATGACTAAAATAATTCTCCAAACTAAAAACAATCCGTTTACGGATACAATATAGCCTTGTAAGTTATAAAATATATGTATGTTGAGAAATGTGTATTTAATTCACTACTTAAACACAAACAAACGCGATATAAAGAATTGTAAATTCTTAAGGATCGTCTCTATTTTTCAGTAATTAAATATTCTCATAAAACAATTTCATCTTTGATACAAATTTTAACCAAAACGTTTAACTTTTCCCCGACGTATACCATTGCAATCGTTGGAGTTCGCGGACGAAATCAGAATCGTACCTTACATGCGACACGCGTACTACAGGTGGTGAAGTTTTATAAAGTGACGATCCCTCGCCGTAGTAAACTTGTCGGGCTTGTAGTAATCTCGTTAACGAAGTCTCTTCGGGTACCAGGACGGCTCTCATGCATCTCATCTTATCTCGTTGTCTTCTCCATTCGTCTCCTCGTTATCGTCGAATCGCTCGTAAATCGAGCGTGCTCGTAGAGGCCTCGTTCAGGTTGTTCGCTTCGGGAGAATCGATATCGCTCTCTCGTGTCTGTGGGATGCCAGGCTCGACTTGATCTTACAAACTGGAGCCCTCGAGATCGCTCTTTGACTTCGTAGTCTCTCAAATCCTCTCTCTTCCTTATCAGATCGCGTCACCGGGTGAAAGCCGAACGAATGGACCGATCGTTCTCTGGTTCGATCGTCTGCCGGACACTGCGAAAAATAGTCTTACTTCGATACCCTATATCCGGCTTTTCCGAGTTCGTGTCTTTTAATGTAAAAATCCTTGTTTTCTTCTGTTTTCGTGATTAGAATTGTTTCGATTCTTTTCTCGCCATTTAATACAATAGTAATGAGGATTTATTGTGCACGAGAAAATATATAACGCAATAAAATTTATTTACATATTTTACAAAAAACCAAATTGCCAAAAATGTATTGTTGTAAGTTTAGGAATTTTCTTTGAAGAATCGCGAATTGGAAAGTTTGATCATATTTCGCATGCTTTATACGAAATTATAATTATCTTATTCAGTTTATATAATCTTTCTTTATTATTCCTTTCTTTATTGCTCTTTTTTCTTCTCCTTTCTGCATGTAACATATTTTCACAGAATTGAACACAGTATAAAACGATAAATCCGTAGTTTCATAAGAACTTCAAACCTCACGGTAGAATGATTCATCAACCGCAGTAGGTTCAGTCGCCGTTCAGACGAAATAACATCGTAACACTATAAAAATAGTATCCTAACAAAGACATAATTTCGTAGAATCTTCTTCACAGTACCAAGTAAAATGATCTATCAACCGCAATAGATTCATCTGATCACCATTTAGACAAACCAGTTAGTCAGTCACCAACAAACACCACTTCATCTAATGCTATATAATTTCGTACACGTGCTATCAACTCCTGTATGCGCGCCATAAGCTCTTTTTCTCGTTTCGAAATTCATCCTAGTGAAAAAAAGGGGTTAACATGTTACTATCCGAAATGGGACGTATTATGAAATTTTGAAGCAGCGAGTGGATCGTGGTAGTGGTACGCGTGCATATATATCGAACAATAGGAGCGTCTCTATCCAAAAACAATGGTCGTGGCATTAATTAAATCGCACGAGCTTGGTCAGACCTCGGACCGGCCAGCGTGTGGAACAAGAAGGGGGCGAAGTACCGTGACCCGCTGGGCGATTCAAAAATAAAAGGAATAATTTTAGTCTACGTATATCCCCGGGCGAAACGGATATCATTGTTGGATAGGACGGCACGGCTTATTAGAATAATACGGTCGCAGGAGATCCTGGAGGGGGACGATGGCCGGCTAAATACGGAGGTAATTGTTCGAGGGATTGTTGTTCCAGGTTATTCTTATGTAAATCTTGACCAAACCTTCCATGAAGGGATAAAGCGGAGGAGAACGGTGGGGTTGGAGGAGGTTGAAGAGTGGATAGGGCGCAAGAGTGCCTACGAATATTTGCACGAGGTAATTATTTCGTCCCCGGAGGAAAGCCGGATTTCCGCCGGAGAGTTTTCCACGTGTTATTTTGCGCCACGCCACTCGGCCTCATTATATAAGCCATTGTTCTTTCCCTTAGCGCCTCGCCGACTTAACTATGTTCCGCGAGTCGATCCAGCCTGGCTTGGCTTCCGTTTAGGGAGAGCCATTTTAAGCTTGTCAAGTGTCCTCCTTCGGTTCTTTGTATACTTCTATTACGTATAATCGATATAACAAGATAAGCGATAGCGATCATTTCGAATAGATTAAAAAATGGATTTTCATGGATTAGTTTTGTTTGTGGTATATTTGGATTTAGTAATGCGACGAGGAAAATGGATTTTATTATTGTTGGAGGTAAATGATGGTTTCTGAAATTGGGATGTAGAATGGAACGAGTGGAGGACGCGTTACGAACACGTGACATTCTGACGTTCTAAATAATTTATGTGCAGAACACGGTGGTGGCCTAACCTTTGCTCTTTTTAAAGTTTCCAGCGCGAACCATTGTTCGGCACTGCCTAGCACGCTGCAAATTTATCCTCTTAGTTAATATATTACAGTATTTTTCCCGTTATTTTGCGCTTCCCTTGTGATATACATGCTTTCACATTCTTTTTTTCGAAGAATTTTTTTGCAAAACGAAATATCGCCGGATTACTTTGTCACAGAATATTATTATACGTTGTCATTGAGTTTTACTCATATAACTTTTTATTTAGACTTGTACTTTATTTAGGTATATGTAAATTTTAATTTTAAAAGAATTATATATAATAACAAATTCGAAGGTTTACAAGTTTATCAGATCCTTGTTGTAGTTTAAAAGAATTAATACAAAATTCAAAGATCTGCAAGTTTATCAGACTCATGTAAAATTCACAGAAATATCGTCGATATTTTGTGGAAAGGACTTACCGTGCATCGCGGTTGATCTTTGTAATTTCCGAGCGACAGATAAGCGACAGGGCAGAAGTTAATAGCAATGTTATTCGATGTTGCGTGCGCTTTTGAAGCAGCTACGGCAGCCGTCTGTCTGTCACATAGGTTATCCACTGCCGTAGGTGGTTAGCTACGACTTGTGCTCAAACGAGCAAAGTCGATTACCTTGGCCCTTACGTGGCTCGCCGGAAGCCAGTCGGACATCAAAGTGCCCCGTCTGGCTTCCTGGGTAATTAATTCCTCCTGCTGCCAACTTTCATACAGAGCATCGTAACTGTCCTTCCAACAGATCACATCAAATCTTCTACGGAAAACAAAAACTGGCTACGCTGTAACCGGCTTGCCTACCATGTTCCATGTTTGCGATGAAAATCATGAATCAACTTTTAATTAGATGAATGCTTCTCCCAAAGAAATACGTCTTTTATTTTGTATTACAAATATACATATTCAATGAGTTTTCAAGAAGCCATTACGATACGTATAAAACAAAAATGTATGAGATTTCTTTTAAAACGGTCAAATACTACCGATCAAAACTTTTTTCAATAATAATTAAAAAATAGAGATTTCATCAATTTTCGGTTCATCCTTGTTCTTTTATCAAGATCCTATCAAAATATTCTAATAGTTGTATCGATATATTTCCAAGATCATCGAGAACAGTTGGCTCGCGTTAAAGTAGAATTGTCTATCAGTGTCAGACACGTATGTTCGAGCGTATCAGTTCCCAGCGAAGTTCACATGCGAAAACTTCCTATCATTGTGAGATATTTCTATTATAATACATCGAGAAAGCATTCGAAATAATTTTCATCTATCGTATTTGTGTTAACTAATCAGACTGTCGAATTACGACAGCGAGTTTCCTTGTCTAGTCGTCTTCTCATTTCTTATACTGTCGGCTGTAAGTATTAGGTTGTCCGAAAAGTTTCTTTCGATTTATAAGGAAATATTAGACGCACAATGTTTTTTGTTTTATGTTAGTTTATTGAATTATGCACGATCATAATAATAGAAATAGAACGAAATGGATCACACCTAATTCAATAAAATAATATAAAACGGAAATTGTTGTTCATCTATTATCACCTTATGAAACGAAAGAAACTTTTCGGACAACCTAATATTAAGACAGTTGATGATATTTAGTACGAATTAAATGTGTTTCACTGTTTGCATTTCCTATTTATTTTATTCCCATCGTATACAGTGACGACCAAAAATGATTCGTCATTTTTAGAGAACGTATATTTACTTTCTATTTTCACAGTATGCTTTCTAACGTGAAATATCAAATAAAATAAAAATTATTACTTCTGGACTAAAATACGTGCTAATAATTGATAATATACTATATTATGTCCTTATCTTCTTTACTAGAAGAAAATCTCCTTTTCTCTACTGAATGTCTGACTACTATCGATTCGATGCAACAATGCAACCAACGTACATGCACTTTCTATCACATAAATTCGTCATCAAACAACGTCATCGTTATTCGTTCTCCCTATAGCAAAGTTTCAAGTCTGCGTGAAAGACGTGTGCACGCCTTATCGGTCCAGAACTGATGTGACCGGTCATGAAACGAAGATCAGTCGTGTGGTGGGGGGTGCAAGGTGATTACTAACATCATGCAGGTGTATTAATAGATTCCGTATTCGCCGCGGGGGAGGAATGGATGAGGAAACGGGGGGAGTCTTTCTGGCTAGCAGAGAGGGATGGATCAGGGGAACGGGGTGAAGAACGGCAAGGACACCGGGACCAAGCAGGTGAACAGAGTCGCCAATCACGAGCCTCTCTCCGGATTCTCTTGCGTCTCGCTCCTCCCTGGCCGAGCTTGCGGAGGTGTGGTTTGCACCTGCGCTTGCGCCGCACGCCCCGCCTCCCGCACCTGCGGCTTTTCCGCGCTTCCGCGTACGCTTTCCGCACTTCGTGCTGGTGGGGCACGGAACCCGAGACGAGGCACCACGAGGTTTCGGCCGCTAGTGCTGTCTGGACCGCGCTGGCTGAATCTACTTGCATCGTCTAGGCGGCTTTCGTACCGCTCCAGATCGTGCTTTCTCTCAATCTTTATGATATTTTCTTTTAAACTATGTTTGACAGTGAATGAGTATTTGGGCAAGCTAGCATCATAGTGATAAAATATTTATAGCTCGCAATACGCATACGTAGGAGTCGTAAGAGTCGTATACATATTTGATTGCTTTGACGTATTGAGTTCATTAGAACACCAGTTCGTTCGAATACTTATCCGCTATAACCATAGCCTTAGGTATTTAGGTGAAATCTTTCTGAATGACAAATGGTAATTACTAGTTGAGAAATTTTGTTGCGATGAAAATGCAGTTTATCGTTGCTGTTCCTCTTGAGTTTCTATGATCCTAAGTGGACGTTATATTTCAATATTCAACTTAAACAACTACATCATTTCTTCATCTATCTCATTCCTAATAATTGATCTTACGAATCAAATTAATCAATATTGTATGAAAGTTTGAAAATTGAATTTTAACAAGCAACAGATTTATCGTCATGAAGGTATTTATCGCAGAAAAACAGCATAAGTAATCGCAATTTTCAAGATAAGTTTGAGAAGATAATGTCTATACTCGTCATTTCTCTTTGCATTTCAATTGATGCAGTTGACCGCCATGGCTTCAGGGATGTTCGTACATCCAGCGATTCGTCTCAATTATTTCTACATCCTCGTACACCGATTCTTACCAAACGCTCGATCTTTCCTCGTCATAGTTCGCTAAACCGTGTCTTCGATCGTTGCACAAGTAGCGATCGATGGCCGATCCTTGGGCACGAACATTAGCGCACAATGGTCGTGAGACGTCAGACTTCGTGCTTCCGATTTCCGATGTTCCTCATTGTCTGAAATCGCATAAAAGTTTCATCGCTAGTATTTAGGGGATACAATAGCACAGGTATTCAGAAATATACCCCAAAGTAACACAGACACACATAGAGAAAGAGAATTATAGAGAAGCGTAGAAATGGATCGTCTTCCCCTCTATCGTCGTCCCCTCCAGCGCGTACGAGTAGAAGGGTCGCGTTTTCCGGCGGGTTCCGCTAGATGGCACGGAGGCTTCCTTACGCGGTGGCTCGCAGTCGCTCCGCGGCGCCCAGACCGTGCGGTTATCCGTCTCTGCTCGAAAAAAGCCCGCCACGAGCAGGCGAGCATCGACGTTCTTCTCCGCTGCGAAGCGATATTACGTCCCTTTCTTGCAATCATCTCTCGTCAGACTTCTTCGTCTCATTCAGAATCCATTTACATATTTCCGTGGAAAAAATCATACTAGGAACGAACTTTGGAGAAATTAATTGGAACGTGTTCTCGACCGAATCAGTCGGTCCCAGAAGAACTCGGGAGCGCACACTCCTGACGTTTCTTCCCCCGTCGTTTCAGTCAGCCGCGGGCAACCGTCGCGGTGTCACGTGTTTCCGTATCGCCATCGTGTATACTTGCAATTAACCAGCAATTAACAAAAATCAGCGGTATCCAATTTTACTTCGAAGAATTATTCGCTGTGAAATTACTGCCACTTAACGAACGATGTTATCGAATAAAAGTCAATTAAACTTTAAATAAACATTTGGAATAAATTTCCATATATAGACTGTACAATTTTCGTCGTAGCGATTAACAAGTTCGAAAGAGCTCCGTGCACGGTCGTTTTCTGTTTATTCTTCTTCGCTCGCTCCTGTCTCCCCATTGGACGGCTCGCTCGTGATCGCCACGTGGTCGTGTCGCGATCGATCAGTGGTGCATCCTATAACCGGCCGAGAAGGAACGAGCACGACGTGGTGCCGCGAACCGGAGATAAGCGAAGAGGATCACTCGGAACTGGTACTGCTAGGAAAACGTCCTGCCAGCCAGAGTGAGTACCCTTGTTACGATCAACGAACTTGTAGCATATTGTTGCCTTGCCGCATTTCACAACCCCCACCCTCTACTCGCTGCTGCTACCCTCCTGTTTACGCTCGATGTCGATGGTCCTTGAACTTGCTTTGCTGTTAGAATGTGCGTAGGGTAGGTCTTTATTTGTTGCGCCAGGCTTAAATGTCAGAGTTTGTACAGTCTCGTTTTATTATTTGCATATTTCTATTAAGTAAACCGCTTTTTCTTACTTTATTTTGACGCGCTACTACATAGACAATATCTGTGAAACTTTTGTTAAAATCGATATAGACATAGAATAGATATGTGAATTTATACTTCTCAATTGCTTTTACTCGTTAACGCTTAGTAATGGAAATTTGTACGCCAAACGGAAACGTATCGATAGGACAAGATTCTCTCACGCAATCATATACATAGGACACACGAATGTTTGCTATAGATAGACTTTAAGATTTAGTTTCGAATAACGTATTTTGTAATCGAACGTAATCGAATAATGTATTCGAATAGATACATTTTAGTATACGGAATAAAATATACATACATTTGATTTGCGCATTCACTATCCGATATCCGGAAGAAGAAACGGGTCAGTTGTTGTGTCGTAATAAACATAATACATAGTGACTAGTCAGTTCTACGCAAATTCATAACTAGATTGCGGATGTTTGTAGGAATTACATTCTTATGAATATAACTACAGAAACGAGAACTGAATATAGAGATTTGTTATAGACATTAAATATTCTTGTGTGCGTTCTATTAGGTTGTCCGAAAAGTTTCTTTCGTTTCGTAAAGTGATAATAGATGAACAACAATTTCTGTTTTGTATTATTTTATTGAATTAGGTATGATTCATTTCGTTCTATTTCTATTATTACGTTCAGGCATAATTCAATAAATTAATATAAAACAAAAGGTATTGTGCGTCGATTATTTCCTTATAAAACGAAAGAAACTTTTCGAACAACCTAATACTTTACATATTTCATATATTCTTGCGTATTACATACATCTTGCGTTTTTAAATTATCTGTAAATGCATAAACATTCGCAATCTATTTATATCGGCAGATATCACGATTACATGGTGCTGAGTTCATGTTCACGGCAAAATCAAAGTTTCCTTATATCGTGTCTGACTGAATTAGTAATCTTCAAGAAGCTTAGTGTCTCAAGCTTCTAATTTTCTAATTCGGTCTGCAGGAAAACTTTTATCAAAGATAATCCGGTTAACCAACGTCGACCGATCAGAGATCGCAATTCAATCGAACTTTCTGCGTATTCCGGTCGAAAATTTCGCGAGGTTATCGGGTCTTAGGCGGCGCACCATCGATCTAATTGCATCGATTGTCAGCAAACCGCGTGAAGAGACTAGAGCGAGGCCTGCGCCTGCACCGGGTTTAGCCCTTTAAATGACTTAGCAGACAATTTGCCCATTAACTCAGCCAGTCTCTAGCCGTAATGGAAGCCATTGTTCGACCTATCTTGTCAGTAATACACGGCTGACCTGTATGTGTGCGCGCGCGCGGGCCGCTCGCGTGGACGTATTACAGGTAGATGTTGCCGTGTGCACGCACGAGGACATCAAGACACTTGCGATATCGGGTAGCCCACATTGTGCGTCGAGATGAGATCGTCTCATTACGATTACGTTAATTAATCTAACGTATTATGGTCTGATAGTCCCTTAAGAAGGCTTGTCCGAAAAGCTAGCGCGAGGTAACTGTTTCCGGAAATGGGGTCCGAGAAGGATAGAACGAGGATATAGGAATATTATCCGGTAAAATAATTATTCGATATACGCTCCTATCTGAAATCAGATCATCTTAAAGATCAGAGCATCTTAAAATTTAAGAGGAAAGAATGAATTCCTTAAGTCGATAGATATCTTGTTCGTGGTATTCTTTTATGCTATAAAGTGTAGTAGATACTGTACAATTTTATTTTATTTCTTCAATTTTATAGTATTGGAAGCTTAATTATATTTAGATATTTAACTAAATTTTATATTTAAATGTAATATTCTTATCCCTTAGAAAAAGTTTGTTTCGAGCAGGAGCGTATGTGATTCTGATAGATTAATATTCGGTACTTTGAAAGATAGTAGTTTAGGATTACGTTTGACGTTGAAATAGATATGTGATTTTGATCTCAGACTATTTTGATATTCGGATTTTCGTCCATTAGACTGTTTTATAACTTGATAGGTTAGCTATTTGTATTAGTATCGAGCAGGTGAAGTACCTAGATAGATACTAATAGATAGATAAATAATAAATAGCCTTTTGTATCAATTATGTTCTGTCTATGTTCTAAATTTTAAAACGAAGAATGGTTTATTAGACTAATTTTAGTAATAAGTGAATTTTTTCGCACAGAATATACATTCAAGTTTTACATGACTGCTTTGGTGAACCCGATTTTTATTAGAGCGATAGTTAGAAGAGAACAGTTTGTGTAAAATTTAATGGAAAAATCTTGAGTTTGCAAAATTTTCATGCGATTCCGCTACCGTGCTCTTTATATCAATATCTAATCCATTCTCGTTCGAAAAACATAAAAATTCTGTAAAAATCTGTAACACTCGATGCATCTTTCTACCTATTCGTTACTTTCATTCTTTTTATTTTACAAATTTTTGCATTTAAGGGATTTTCCAATAAAAACCTTTCATACCATATTTTATTTATTCTTAAGCGAAAGTTACATTAGCGATAGATAAATAATTATATTCAGAACCCACGTGGAAAGTTATTTTAAATTTTCCGATATAATTATTGTTACATATCGTCGCTCTCATCGGCAGTGAAAGGGTTCGCTTCTTTACTCATCAATCATCATTCCGTTATCGAATTCATATACCAAGACAAATTACTTATTAACAACGAAGAACCGATTATCGACCACGCTGCCATCCTGCTTTCTAACATTCTCCAACCTGCATCATCGTTCGTTTATAACGTCTTTAATGGTGCACGATGTTCGTCGCTGTTGTCGCCAAGAGACGTGCAGAGGGAAGCGGAACCAGCGTTGCGCGAAAGAGTTGTCGGGTAACTTTCACACGAATCCTTTGCCGCGAGGACTTGCGGTCAGCGGAACTCGCAGTGGAAGGCGAGTTAGGACTCGGTAGTGGGGGCTGTGTCGGCGCTACCGGCGGGCGCAGAAGGCGCGAAAACGTCCTGCCGTGATTAGGCTGGCAGCTTGCGACAGGAGGTAGCACAGGACTAAGCTAGGTGGTGGCGCCGATCGCCGTGCGCAACGACGAGGAAGAACACCGCAAGAAGAAGGAACAAGAGAGACGGACCGACGTGTGCCGGTGAGCATAGTCGGCGACGGTCCTGGGACGAGCGCGGGACAAAGACGAAGAACAAAGAGAAAGAGAGAGAGAGAGAGAGAGCGTGGATAAAGATAAATCGAGGTCCTTGATTCGCAGAGGAGAAGGTCCTCGCGAGAGGTGATCGTGCAGGGTCGAGGGAAGAAATTGTACAGCGATTTGTAATTGCATTGTACGCTAGACATTGATTGGGTTTCGCGATGATTTAGTCCTTTGTGCTCGAGCGTGGGTTATGTTACCTCGACGATTGTTCGATTAGGGGGAACGTTGAGTAAGATATTTCATCGGCCTTGAGTATCGCTTCTTGAGGGGCGGGGGTGGTATGGTTGTGCTGCAATTTAGAAGTTTGGCAGAGGCTTGAAGCAGGAGGGGGTTAATTAGAACGATAGATTACCGCCAGTCGTAGTGAGAGGGTAATTTCTAAATTGAACGTTATCATGAATAACTTGTTAGAAAAGTATTCGACTTACGAGAGTAAGGATTTAGTAGCTTAGAAAAGAGCTTGGTAGATTTTGTATATGTAGTTTGTAATGCCACATTGCGTCGATACAGGTATCGCACAGAAAATTTAATAATTTTTGTCAGAGTTATTAGAAGAATATATTAGTGAAGGGAAAATGTATCTGTATGATCTTATCTAGTTAAGTGCATCTAAATCTCCTACTTTGTAAACACAAGCCGATCATTTAATCCGAAATAGTTCTTGCAACAAAAAGCAATTTCTCCAACCACTTAGCAAATGTAAGAAGACACTTGTACTGGATCGATCGGTACCGTAAGGTCATAAAACTCTTGGGATTCAATGGGTTATCTGTGTGCTATAACTGGATTTTAAGAATCGGCTGGAAGCACGCGGGACACTATTGTGCAAGGTCGTTGAAGAATTTAATCGAGGGCGGCCGGGAACGATTACACCGGAGAATTTGATTTTCGAACACGGTGTCCGAATTCAGTGATGGGAGCGAGCATAACGCGGATGGAGGGAAATTCGCGAGTGAAGATTCTTCGTGCGGCATTTATTGGATCGTGACAAGTAGAGAATGGGGAAAGAGGGTACGACAGCGATGAAACGCAAAAGAGGGAGAAGCTGTAAAGGGCAGAGGGCACCAAGCGCTCGCTCCATAAGAGAGAAGACGAGCAACTCTCATTAAAAGTCGAGTATTAATATTTTAACGGATGCTCGTCACTTGAACGAGGTCGTTGCGGTGCCCAACGTCTCCCTTCCAATAATCGACCGGTGTATCGTAAACTTTCCAATATTTTGTTTCTATGGTGTTCGGATGTCAAAATCTCTCGACAGCATTGACACAAAATTACTCGATTATTATCGTTATACAGTGCGATCGTTAATGCGTTCACCTTTCCTGTTTCTGCATTCAATTCCGGATCGATGTAACCGTTAGATAACGTCTGGTTTTTGTCCGGTGGTCGATCTTATCCTATCCAATTACGAATCTCACCAGGTGCGCACAGGCTGTATTGGTGCAACCAGATCGTCGTGATTCGTAAGAAAAATCATCCAACGACGACGAGATTATCGCGGAACCGGCGAAAGAGAGTGGAGAGGGGCAAAGAAATTGCAGTGAAGGCAATCGCGAGATAAAATGACGCGATAATCGCTTTACAGATTGACGGCGGGCCAACGTGGTATGGCGGTGCGACCGTGTCACGTCGATGCTACCGGCGTCGATTCTTTGGAACCTTACGAAACTGACGCTCGTTTCCACGACGCTTGAGCACCGCTGCGTTCGCTCATATTACATCCAGGATTAATATTAAATTTCACACGATGAGTGCAATTTCATTACCCCCCTCCAAACGGCCCTTCGCCGTCCCAGCACCGTCGTTTCTCCACCTTTCAGCCAAACCTCGCCGATGCTCGCGCAAAGACCTATAACGAATTGGCTCTATGAGAAAAATTGCAGTTGCAATATAACGCGATAAGGACTTATTGGAATGGCGGGTTCCGATCCTATGGAGAAGTAAAAATTTCAAGAATTTCTACAGATCAATGTCTGACTCGTTGATCGTTGGTATACCGAAGAGTCGTAGATTTACGATGAAACATAATATAAGATTGTGCTTTGTAATTTCGTGATTTGGGAACAGATACCGGTTCAGGCTATAAATCGAGCTCTGCAGGACGCTTAGACTTTTTTTATATTAACAAATGTGACTTTATCATAATAGAAATCATGCTTTTAACTCGTTTGATCTGTACTCGTGAGTCACGGATTAAAGTAAACATACTATGTTTTTTCCACTGTAAAATAATCGCGTCACGAAATTCTTTCTTTAGACGTTCGTATATCGGGTGAACGGTTGGTGCGAACGGAAAAGACCTGGACGGGCTGTTACGCACGAAAAGCCGAAAGTTAGACATTAAACCTTCCACCTTTCGCGTTCGTTTGCACGACCTACAGGCACAGATGCGTCGGCCGTTGTGCAGGTGCGTATACATATATGATTTTACATGTGAGCTTTACGCGCGCGTGTAGGGCCGAGAGGGTTGACTGGCTCTCCAGTCGATCAATAGCACCCCCACGTTTGCGTCCCTGGGTGAATGCATGCGATAGGCACCCCATTGCTATGCCACCCCGAAAGCCACTTTATATTTTAGTGGGAATGTTCTACAACCCTTGGAAAGACACTCTCGAACCGGTTCGAACGCCCGGAGACCGATGTGCCGGTGCGTCGCTGCTCTCTCCATCCGCTGCTTGTTTCGAGTCTGGCCTGGATGAATATGACAAGGTCATTTCTCTTGTTTAATCCACGTAATTAGTTTGCGCCTTTTCCCGCCCTCTGCCTGCCATGCAAATCGATAACTTCTTTCTGTTGTTTTTTTAACGAGGCGACATCACACAGCTTACTCGAAAACGATTTCAGAACAGAAACTGTTATCTTAGACAATTTTTTTTTTTTTTCATAAACAAGTCCGTGTTTCAACATTTAACTGACATACGTTGTTACTAAAATTTGACTATTCCTCTCTTCTTGTTGTAACGAATGAACACATGGAAATAAGTAATTTATTTTCGGAGCTTGAACATTAATCGTGTATTTATATAATGAAATTGAGAAATTCTGATAAAAAGCGGAGTCGACCAGCACAACTTCTGAGCAGCTCATTTATTACCGGCAGTCTGGCAATTGAATTTCAGATAATTAATATAAAGCAACGTATGCATCGATAGCAGCAAATATGTTAAACTTTAAGAGGTATCGTTATTCAATCGAACAGTAGGCAAATGAAAATATCGATCCTTTTTGAGATTGGAATTTCGTTAAGAAACTCATTACCGTTCACGACAAGCACGAAAACGTACTGTTCGAGAAGCTGGCCAAGAGGTCGAGGTAGCTTCGGCAATGAATTAAGGTCGCGACATTAATCCTGGTCGGGGTAGCGGCCATGCTATCACGACATGTCGTAAATAACCGCTGAGGGACGGTGGGCACGGGGCGGGACAGAGGGTAAAAAGATTTCTAAAGAAATGTAAATTAAGGAATAAATTGATCCGTGCTGCTCGGTACCAGCGACACTCGCCTCTAACTGGCCGCAACGAGTGGCTCCTTAAGCGGGCCGCGTGCGCCGCTTCTTGAATGCGGTTCGATCGAACGGTCACGCAAAAAATTAATTTCGTTACCTCGGCCCCGTGCACGCTTGTAGATTGTGTCGCATTGCGACGTAATGGTCTCTGATACAACGATTGATAAGCTTACAAGATAACCTTTCCTCGATAAGACTAACAGGCTTACTTGATATTCGAGTCTCTCCCTCTAAAATGAAGCCTCGTCATAATAGAAGCATAAATAAAACGGTAGAAAGAAAAAAAGAAAAGAAAACAGGGGAAAAAGGAAGAAGAAATTCATTATTCACGAAACAACGAAAAATGGACGAAACAACGCCAGCGGATTTCCAGAGAGCGCCTTTTAGGGATGAGAAGCACAGTCGGTACAGCAGGTAGCTGCAGCAGAATCATACTAGGTCACGTTTTCATCAAGACCTCAAGGTGCGGACGAGGTCTCGGTGATCCGAGAAGAAAAGAGAGGAAAGGACGAGCGAAAAGAACGGGCATACGGATAGGGGTTGAACACACCATTGTTTTTCGACACACTTTCTCCCGGCCTGGTCCTCTCGAAGACAATGCGTGCCTTACTTTTAACCCTCTCTATCGTGCTTAGTCCGATGGCCATCGCGACTCGCTTTTCTTTCTCCCTTGGCTGGTATGTCGCTGTGCTCATTACGTAAATCACCGTAATGGTGGCTCATCACCCGCGCCAAAGTGAAAATTCACTCGTGGACAGGACTCGGAATCTCGATCCTCGAAGGAATTTCTCTTCGTCGCTGTTTCGGCTTCTGGAAATTCGAGCTGGAAAAATTACAGCAACGCGTTCGCCAGTAGGGACGCTTTGTTCTTGCTCGTTGAAGTTCGCGTGTTTAAGACGTTCATCGTGGAACCTTGTACGGTATTTATGTATAAGGTGTCGCAGAAGTATAGGTCGATTAAGTAATAGGTGATGAAAAGATGAGATCTTATTTTTTGTGTGTATTGTTTGATCTTGTAGTATTTTAGTGAAAGCGATAGAAGTCTATAAGATTCATAACTAATTGCAGTATTGATTACAATAGACTAATCTACCTTAAACCTTCTGTATTAAAAAATAAAACGAAATCGCGCACACGTTTACTAGAGAGAGAAAAAAAAAGAAAAAATGTTTCTTCATCATCTTTTGCTATATCTTCCTCGATTGACCAGTTGTTATGAAACACTTTGTACCTTTGTAAGAAAGGTGACGCGCGTACGAGGTGTGTAAGGGAAAAAGAAAGAAGATGCACGCGCGATCTCTGTCGTAACGAGATGGAGCGGCGGCCGGTGTGTGTTAATGAGGTAATGAGAATAATGTGCATCGTCTGGTAGGAATATTAACGGCGGTCCGTCCTGGAATTTTGTACGCAATCTGTCTGCTTTCGAAGAAAGTATCATTTGCAGCGAAGCCGGAGAGAAATAATGAGCCGCGCCGTTGATCGATACCTCACCGCGCCGCTAACGATGCAATTTCGACGAAGTTATAAACGACCGTGGCGATCGATCAATGAGATTGAATTTTGCAACGGTCACGTTGAAAGGATCGACCGCCGCCAATGAAATAATACCGCTCGATAGCTTGTAAATATTTCGATACCCGGGCCCGACGTGACTTTTTGCTCTTCGAACTTTTCGTACTTTTCTTCTCGCTCCTTCTCCTCTTCTCTTCGCTTCCCGACCGACGTTAGCGTGTTTTCGCTTCTCCTCTCTTCTTTCCTCTTCCACTCTCTGTCACCCTCCTCTACCTTCCTACCTCACCTTCTGGATTTGATTGAATTTTTTCCCGAGGAAGAAATGTTTCCACCAAATGAATCCGTCGAAATATTGCATTCCGACAAGCACGATCCAATTTTTCGTTTAATAAAAGAGAGCTTTTCTCTTCGCAGACCTTTCATTTCTTTCTCACGCCTTTTCCGTAACCTTCATAGGACCGAAGGGCAGAGTTTAACCCTCGCCACCGAAATCTTCGATTTTCGATCTTTCATTGATCGCGTTTACACTTTTCCCCATTCCTGTATCTCCTCTTCCCTTAATTCTTCTTTGCTATTTTCCTAATTTTCTCCTTGAACAGCAACATCTATAAAGTTACACAAGCTCGACGAGGCGCAGTGCGAAGAGTTCTTTATCTGTTTCAGCGAATAAGCTTTCAACGATTAATAAAATATGTTTAACAGATCTTTGCGTAGATCGTTTCTCTCTTTGTTCGTTTTTCCGCCGGACGGTTATCGAAAGTTACGATACTCGGCGACATTTAATCGCGCCGGTCAGACTGCAGCTGCGACGAAATAATTTTTTATTAGTCGATTCCACGCAGCTTCTACTTTTAATTTACCCGTACATTTTAATATTGCGTATCGTTGCTTTGTGAGCTTGTAAATACAGCCGTCTCTCTCCGCGGCATCGTCCCAACCTATACGCAACTTCGCCTCTATCCTGCGGCGTGGAGGCAAATATGGACGATGGTGTGGGACGAGGGGGTTGACAGGGTGAAGGGGAGGGGTGGACCAACCGGATAGTACTGAATAAATATAAACGATAACCAATAATACCTGTAAAATTAATAATAATCATGATCGTATCGATGGGGCTCGTTCTTGCGGCCCTCCTCGCCGCCCATCAATCACATCAAAAATTCTGGATTGGTCGATACGAGCCGTCGTCGTCCGCTGTCGCTGTTCGCCGACTCATTTCGATGAGTTTGTAATTAAAAAATTAATTAAACGAAATCCCAGTCGCCGGCTGATTTTTTCCGCGCGTATCCCCGTCGTCATTGTATACACTCGTATTCTGTGTATATCGCAGGGGTCATTATGACGACTGCATTTCAACGATACCGCCCCCATCTCGCGATACTTTTCTCTACCATCCCTATTCCAACCGACGGACATAATTGCCTATGGTCGATTTGATAGGTCCAATCTCGCTTTTATGAATTGTATATACCATTTTTCTGCACGGCAGAAAACGCCGTTCCGTTTTTAATCGACTTACGATTAGAGAATATTACAGTTTGTTTTAAACTTTACTCGATATTAACGTATCGACGATAATCTCAAATGACGAAGAATTCAGAACGAACGATTTGAAAAATAATGATCTCTTTATCGCGAAGGTAGCTCGCGTTTCAACCTTTTATCGGATACAAGTATCCATAATTGCTTTACGTATGATGACACTTAAAATGTGACATTTACAATACGAAATTTCGTGGCTTGAGTTTTTCACTCTCATCGCGAAAGGGTGAGACCAGCGACGATTACGAGAAACTATTATACGAAAAAGTCTCTGGAGATCGGTCCGTAGGACGCAAACGAGGGATAGGAATGGAGTTCGGCATACGATCCGGACAATTCCTGAACGGTACACCGTGCTGTGACATAAATTTCCAGAAGCGCCGGCCAGGTAAAAGGGTGAAAAAGTCTGAGCCGTTAACAGCAGCGGGTTCTCCAGATCTGAGAATCGGCCCCGAAATTAAATAACTTCCCAGGGGGATTCGTCGGCAGAAAATTTACGTTGGCCAAATAAATTGTACGCGGTCCCGCATTCCACAGGCCGCTACTATTTTAACTATGTGTATAGAGAGCCGCGACGAGGTTAGGGGTGGAGGGTTGGGTGCCAGGGACCGGACGAGTTCCGACTTATATCGCGCGAAAGGCGAAAGAAAAAACTAGCGAGGAGGAACAGAGACGCAGATACGGAAATACACATATATCGGGGCCATTTAGAGCAACGCTCGACAGTTCGAATTGTTAGCACCCACCGGTCTCCACATCGGCTTTAATTTACTCTTATTGGCCGGAATGGGATTGCGTTGCCTAGCCTGGAATGCTTATCCATCGTCCTTTCTTTCGTACGAAGATGAAGTTCGCTCGAATTAATCGCGAAGATATGCTTGGATTCCTTTACGGTCGATCTTCGATGTAATACTCGCTGCAAATTGGGCCGCCCTTCTTTCGTTCCTCCATCTTTGAACTACGCTGTGTTTCTCTATTTGTTTCGTTCGATGAAGTTGCAATAAGAGGTAGTAACCAACTCTGGCCACATACTCGCTACTCTACTCCTTGTCACAGTTATCCTTTTTCCCTTCCTACTTCTTATTTTCCTCTACATTTCGATTTCTTTCCTCATCCTCTTTACCCACCAGTTTCTATTTCTATCAGCCCTGGCCGTCTCCCTCCCTCTTTTTATTCGAGTCGTTCTTTATCTCCGCTTTCTAGTCTACTATACCCTTTCTCGCTCGTTCCTAGTCTCTCCACTTTGTCTCTCGCTTTCTCTCTCATTGCCACTCTCCGTTCGTCTCTGTCTCGTTTCTTCGTGGCCAGGAGTGAGCCAGAGGTCGTGTGGCCAGGGGGTGGGAGGTTCGGATTCAATTATCCGATATTAAACTGCCCCTAACCACGTTCGTGTCGACCCCTTTGGCTGTGTGGGTTCAAATGGTTGTTGCTAGCTTGCCCTCCCCGGACCACCGTCCTACCCGTAGAAGTATTAGATTGAATGGACTTGGTGTTGTACTCGCTGTTACCCGGCCGAAGATACGCCTAAAGGTGGTAGTTATAGGATCGCGCTCATGTACGCCACTTTTCTTTCCACGCTACTTCTCCCATCCTCCTACCACCCCCTTTCTTCAATTCGTTTGTTATCGTACGGCCGGGTACCGGTACATTTGCTATAAATGGACGTCCATTCAATCTTTCAGCAGATTGAGAGCGTAATTTTAACCGGCGGAAGGCTACGTGCGTCGAATGCTCACCGATGGATTAAAATATGTGAAGTTAGAGGGATAAACGTTTAATAGGCGGATGAACAATTTCAGTATAGGATTGGTAATAGGGAATAGAACTAGCAGTTATTCTTGAAAATACGTTTTGCGTATGGTTAACTCGGGCAGAGTTTTATTCGCGGAAAATCAAAATTCGATATATTGACATTGGAATGAAAATGAAAATTCCTTTTCGAGAATTGAAGTGGCCGCTCCGCTCCACTTTCTGTTTTAAATGAAATTTTTCTCCTTTGATATCTAATATTCGCGAAAATCTGTACCATGTATTACCAATGTGGCAAATTCCACGATTTACATTCGGCAAATTATTTCGTTAGAATTCCAGTGTTAACAAAGATTATTCTCTTTCGATATTTAACAACTACCAAAAAACCCTGCTATTTGCCAGGTAAATACCGATATTACAAATCTTGTAATCGTTACTTTCCTTTCGAGATACGATTTAATAACCCACGAATGTTAAATATCTCCGATGATATCAACCTCTGCCAAGCGAACTAATAAAGTCGAATTACACGTTCCGTTTGCTGGTGCGGCAACAACATAATTTCTTCGTACACGTACCGATCGGCTTTCCCGCATGACCGGTCGAGGAACTGGCACGACGATACACCGGCCGAGACCACTGATCTCGCAGCTCGATGATAATTAAATTGCCCCGCGGAGCTAGCGGTGACTAAACAGTCATTACAACGACTGGGTCATAATTGCGAAACTAGCAACGAACATGCTGGCAAGATAATCGTCGGCCGAGATATATCTACCTAACAGTCTAGGTCAGCCGTTAATTTACCATTATAATTGATTTGCATATAGATTGAATCAGATAAATCCGTGGGGACGAACTGGCAGGGAAGGGGGGACGCAGAGAGGTTAGACTTACGAAGGAAAAAACCTGGGAAACATGGTCAAGTTCGTGTGTGCTCTATTTTCTTTTTTCTTTCGTGGCTACAGCTTCGCGTCTCTGGTCATCGCTCCACATTTCCAATATTTTTCACCTCTTCGACGAAATTGAGAGGCGTAAACAAATTCTAACAGCAAAATTTATCAGTCATTAAAGTGTTATACAAGTACATGTCGATTATTTGTATATTTTCCCTTATACGATAGGTCATATTCCTTTCAGTGTGCGCTAAGAGATCGTAGCGAAAGCGTATTTTCACTGACTTCGATTGGAATCACGGTTGATGTCTTTGAAAGAACGAAATGAAAAGGTATCGCGCGGGAAAAAACGGGAAAGAGAATCGGAACCATTTATTTAGTTTACCGTGCGCGCTACCACGAACGGTGCATTAACCGATTGGATGACCGATTAAGAGACGCTATTCTTTTTCATTCGATAGATCGAAAGGTTCCTCTAATGACGACAGGTTATTTACCGCTCGCACGGACGACACTTGATGTTGTTTTTAATCCAACAACGAGATCAGCCTGTACGTATGTTACCGACCGTTTTATGGGATCACCGTGTGTTTCGTTGCATCAGCGTTATCTTTTTTTTCCACTCAGTAGTTGTTTCAGTCAGGCACAGTAATTCAGAAACAGCAGTCAAATTACTACAAGAGCACATCAGAAAAATAGAAAAATGACTACAAAATAAATAAAAGCAAACTCCAATAAATGCAACCATATTACATTTACACTAAGAAAACGGAAATCACCAAATATCCAATTGAATGGCACGCACATGACACAAACAAGGCAAGTTAAATACCTAGGACTCCACTTAGATACACAACTTACATGGAAGCAACATACTACATCAATTATAGACAAAATGCGGATAGAAAGAACACAAATGTATTGGTTCACTAGTGGAAATTCTAAACTCAGCATAGAAAATAAATTAAAAATATATAAGACGATAATAAAACTGCTGGGAGACATTGCAGCAATAAGCAGCAATGGTATGTCAGAAACGAGGATATACGCAGACTTAAAAATACCAACGATCAAAGAAGAAATCGGCAGGTACGCAGAAAAATACAAGGAAAGAACGGCAACACATCCAAGCCAGCTGGCTGCTGAAGCGAGCAAATTCTCATAGAAAGAAGACTAAAAAAAAAAAAAAAGAAAAAAAAACACCCCATTGACCTCATTAAAGAAATAAAATAGTCAAACTCAAAGATGGTATCCTGCTGGGGATAGCCATCCACATGTTATTTAGCAATTAAGTTAGAAAAATTTACCAAATGTCCAGCTGACAAATTGTAAAGTACAAATTAAATAATAATAAAAAAGTAGTTGTTTCTTCTATTTATCATTTTCTCTTATACGAATATTAACGTGCAAATATCGCGATACTTACATATATAACATTACTTTATCGAAGATCGAAATAAGGAAAGATTTCGCTATCTTCATGGAGACTGGGATTTTGGATAGCTAGGAGATTAAAGTCGCAAGAAGGAAGAAAGCCGCGGCGCGATTAATTGCACGATAGAGGCGTTAACAAGCCGTCGAGCCGGGGGCGTTTCACGTTTCGTCGAACCGTTTAAATTTTCGTCTGGTCAGTTGTGAGATACATTCTCGAGCCATGATCCGGCGAAGAGATTCGGAGCAAAAGGCCAAGCACTATGGTTTCGTGATCGCTGCTGAATCTATTAGCATCGATTAGCTTCTTCGACTGACGAGATATCTGATCTTCCGGTACCGTTGTGTTTCCAGCAACTATTCTTGCTACACGAACGCTTAAAATCTCGAATCGTATTAAATGCATACTCGCTTTTCGAAATTCCTGTGTCCATAACAGCGTAGCTTAAAAATCACAGAGCAAACAGCAAAATCACAATAACAAATCAGGATGAAACAACTCATCATAGTTGTGGTGATTTTGGCTTGTATCAATCTTTTGCATCAAAGTTGGCGAATCGTGTGAAAAATCGGCGCGATTTCATGAGCGTCAGCCGGTCCAGCGATAAACTAACTGGTGCGTGTAATGTTTCATGCCATTAAGCGTAATTTGTCAATGAAAGATTATCGAGTGGTGATATATCGGCAGGCTTTTAGCCGAACGCATTGATATGTCGTATTTCAATAGCGACGATACCGTGTGGAGGGTTAACGAGAAAACATTTGTAGAACTAATTGAGGATTGTGACAGGGGTTGGCTCCGAAATAAATCGATCGTGGCCGCGCTTGTCATTGTTTCCGCTTGACAATTTTTTTACGATGCTCAACGTCGCTTCTACGTATTTCGTAACTTAAAAAAATCTACGAGAAAAAATAACTAGAAAGTTGAAACATCGTTAATTAACGGTAGAATTTGTCCTTCTCCTTAAGAATTTTCACCTTCCTTCATTATGGCCATTAAATGGAATTAACTGCGAAAAAGGACTTGAAAAGACTTGTAAATTAATTAATTTCAACATTTGTTGTGACAATTTTTCAAATAGCTCTATTCTTCCTTCATCTTATCTTCCTCCTTGGTTTTATCGTTGGTTTACTTTCATTAGACGCAAAAATTAATTTGTCGCCTTTTTTCTTTGGTAAATTCTTAGTTTTATTTAATATATTATAAGTTCTTACTTCAAAGTCGGAAAATGTTGTGTAAATGACGAAATATAAAATGGATTTGTAATTATTTTAACAAGTAAAAGCATCGAATTAATTTCTACATATAATATACATACAACCTCTTTTTTTACCTTTTTCCTCCTCGTTCTTCTTTTTTTATTGTATCACTTTTTAACATCGAGCATGGAAGCACTGTCCATGACCAAGCCCGAGTGTTACAAACAGCCACGCCGTCGAACGCAATGAATCGGATAATTAATCTGTGTTCCCTCTCGCATACTCGCAATATTTGCTCGCGAGTTAGTTGGCAAAAGCCATTTTAGCGATTATTTTCCACTCAAAAAAGCCCATAGAATAAACCCCGGAGATAGACGGCTATATGGGAGAGAGATGGCCCGGTTTAATATTTTTTAATTGCGTCGCTGGCCTGCCCGGTACCCGGCCCCGGCTTTATCACTAGCACGTAATTAAACTTTATGTTCAGCTGTCATATTTGCATTCTATCTAAGCTAGCCATTTGAAAATTAAAAAGCCCCGGCGAACCTTTAATTTCGTGCCCGCGGTTTAACTCGCGGGGATTGTTTACGAGGAATTTACATAAAGTTGTTTCGCGGCTATTTCCCCAATATACGTATATATACCGTGTATACGTATAATCTTAACGAATTAATACTGTGTTACGAACCAACGGATCTATATGTTTAACCGATTTCCCCTTACTCTTTTTCTCCATTCTGTATTCAATTCTGTTCTCCTTTTTCTTTTTTCACTGTTACTCCTTTTCTGTTCCTTCTTTCTATTTCTTTCTTCTTTTTTTTTTCTCTCCTCTTTATTAGACGCGTGTTTGCGTAACGCGGCCGCAAATTGTTCATTCGGAGACGAGGGGAAGGAAACGAGCCGGTCCGTAAATTGCGAAAGTTAACCGGCAAAGTGAAATTTCAGATTTCACCCGGGCAACGAGAAAAGTGTCGCGGAAAATTATGGGAATCGTTGCCGCGACGATAAATACCTCAACGTGATCTCACTGTGTACCTAAATATACCTCAGATAAATATACGAGATATCTCTCGTCACGAGTATACTGTTTAGTGGATCTCCGTGTAGCGATCAAAGTGATTCTCTAACGAAGAAAGGAGGGAATGATCTGAAATTTGAAAGCGTTTCGCTAACAAATACGGGGAATATCATTGTCATTTGACACTTTCTTCCCTTCGAGTGAATATAATTCAGTGAATATAAATCATCCGCGATTAGAAAATTATAGATATAATTTTTTTTTTATTTTTTAATTTGTACTTTACAATTTGTCCAGCTGGACATTTGGTAAATTTGTCTAACTTAATTGCTACGTAACATGTGGATAGCTACCCCCAGCGGGATTCCATTTTCGAGTTTGACTATTTTATTTCTTTAACGAGATCAATGGGGTGTTTTCTTTTTAGTTTTCTTTCTATGAGAGTTTTGCTCGCTTCAGCAGCCAGCTGGTTTGGATGTGTTGCTGTTCTTTCCTTGTATTTTTCTGCAGACCTGCCGATGATAGATATAATTGTGAAGCTTTTGCAGCTTCTCGGATTTAAACAAGGGAATATAAGATAAAATGGTGTTTTGAATAAATCGTTAAAAGTTTTTAATTCTACTTTAATGTTTGAATTGATAATTACAATAGCTCCTTATATTTACTAGATAAATGAAACTTCCACGAGGTACATAACTCAATTGCTCTTCAATTAGGGATTTTTTGAACAAAAATCTTCAAACTATGCAAATTTCCGCCTCAAAATTTTTTCTTCGAACGATGCACCCTCGCGTATGTACTTCGACCTAAGATCGAAATATAAAAAGCACAGTTTTGAACAGGAAGAAAGTAGGCTGATTGTCCCATGGTGCCGTGACGCTTTGATATTAAAACAAACGTACAGGGAAAATCACTTGAATTGCGCGGTAATTAGAGCTAGGAAGTTGCTTGTTGACGTTTATTTTGGTCGCGCGAAACGCGCACAACTTTTAATGAGATATGTCTGAATTATAGAAAGCCGTTACCGAAACGGAAAGACGGAAAGATTAAAGCGCGCGCGGCCGTAATTACTTCATGTTCATTAATTGCTTTTCCAAACCTTCGTGAATTAAATTATCGCGAACTTGGCGCCATAACCGTGTCGAGGGACAAACGGACCCTGCCGTGAAATCCATTGGCCAGCCACGTGTATCTCTCGCTGTACGAAACGATTTTCCAGGTTAAAAATAACCGGCTTCGCATCCAGAATCAACGTTGGCCGGATTTTCACTGTCGTATATCGTCTCTATGGATAAACTATGCTCGTAGCGTTGTTACGCCGTGCCAAATAATCGTTCTACATCATTTGCACAGAGCAGTTTCTGGAATTAACCAAATACTTGACGACGTATTTTAATGCAGTCAACAAGCTGGTTAGTAGGTTCGTTAAAAACTTGTTGGGTTGTCTTGCTTCATTTGAAAAAAATGGAAAGTCGAGTCTGTTTTTCGAGTACAACTATGTCAGAAGATACATACAATGATATTCAATTATCATCATTTCTCGTTGAAATTTTTTAACGAATGTTGTTTGTTTCACGTTTTTATTACAGCATTTTTCTACTTTATTTTTATCTAAGAAACGATATTGTCCTTTATCCAAATGTTTTCTCTCATTCTGCCTTTCTTCGATGATTTTAAAGTCTGACTGGTATACGCACATGTTCATCATTTAATGCGTCCATTTCTATAATCCTTTGTGAAACAGTTGTCACGAAAAACTAATTCAACTGATAAATAAACGTATAAGGAGTTTATCCATCAATCGGTCATTTACCTATCAAGAAACAACACGTTAGAACCTCAAACGATATAACGAATAGGACAAAGATCGTCGATCGCTATTGCCGATGGACGTCGATCAACGTTAGCGTCGACAGGTCGAAGAGGCCGTCGAAGAAAACGGGAGTCGCAGCTGCGGGACGCGTTTTATCGTGAATGTGCTAAAAGCAAAATCTCCTTGATATACCATGGAACCTTTTAGCGTCTTCTCGAGTGAAAGTCAAACGAGGTTCGAACGTCTGCGAAAGGCCCGCATGGCCGACGAATGGTCTTTGAGGGTACTCGCTCGCCTCTATTTTCATTCGAACTCGATTTTCACAAAAATTTACCATTTAAACGTTTCACCATTAAAGTTTCACTTTTTTTTTCTATGGGACCTTCGAAAGATTCCTTGCCCTTTGATAGGTCGATACATTTTTTGACGCTGCTTTCGTTCTCCTTCTTCGTTTACTTGGAAAAGAAAACTTTGATACATAGTCGATCCGAGCGATACTGAACCGTTTACGGAAGCGAGAATCCTAGATACGAGGACACTTTGCATTTTCATGGGCTCTTCCAAACATTCTACGTTTTTCAACTGATTGACGAATTTTTCTGCCACTTTTCTCGTTCCGCTTCTTCGTTTCCTTAAAGAAGAAAACCTTAACATACGTAACGTGTGGTTATTATAGGATACGGAATTGTTTATGAATATGAGAATCCTAGACGCGAGCATATTCTACTTTTTCACTCTCTTTCGCTGACTTTGATAGATTCAGTAACTTTCGATAGACCGATAAACTTTATTCGCACTCTTCCTGTGTCTGTTCTTCGTTTGCTTCTCGAAGAAAATCTTAACATACGGTCGAACCGAGTCGTTCACGAAAACGAGAATTCCAGGCACGAGGACGTTGGCTGAGCGGGCTACCCCTTTTAATTAAAATAAATTCCGCCGGCAAAGCGGAGCGGCGGCCACGGAATCGGAAACCCGGCGAACACTACACGAGGACAAAGGTGAGGGAGCAGCCTGCGTGGAAAGACAACGCTCTCATCGATGAGACGAACGCTCAATTATCAAGCCATCTCGTTCGAGGTTTCCGAGAACCTGTCCCTCGTTTCTCTGTTTTTCCTCCTCCCCTCTCTTCTTTTTTCTCTCTTTTGCTTTCCCTCATTCTTTCTTTCTTTCTTCTCTTTTTTTTTTACCCTTTTACCCATGAGATTCCGCTTCGCGCATTTCGCGAATGGTCGATCGCTATTAAACGGAACGAAACAGCGCGGCAGAGAGCAGGAGAGAGCGAGTTGAAACCAGATGAGGGACGCGTGGATGGATTGGGGGAGGAAACACGAGGGACAAAGACAGTGGGAGAAAGGTGGTAGGTGGTTGGAGGAAGAAACGGATAGTATAGAAAAAGGAACGGGATGGTAAAGTTGGAAAAGGAGAAAAAAGGAAAGAGAAAAAGAAGCGAAAGGGAGGAAAGAAGGAAAGAAGAGCGTGGAAGAAGGACGGAAGAGGGGTGAAGAACGCGACTGGTGTATAAGGGAGAGAGGGAAAAACGAGAGGAAGGGAGGAAGCTCGCGCATCGTGCCGGCACTTAGGCCTGGCTTTTAATCTTCGAGCCTCGAGAAGAGCTCTAATTAGAGCTGGCTCTAGCTCTAGCTACGAGCCCGGGCTCCGTTATAAGCAGGAGTTAGAGTAGGTAGCGTACGGGGAAAGAGGAGGTGGAGGTATGTTTAGTTTTTAGCCAAGCGCGCAGTTACACGCGGTGGTAATTAAAATCTTGATTAATGCACGTGTCCATCAGGGCTGCCTCTAATGAACTTTCACGTCGCCCGTACTCGTAAGTCCACACGAAACCGTCGTGATCGTCTTCCCGGATGATCCTAATCGTTCTAGACGAGGTAGACGGGTGAACTGTGAACTGGCGGACGGAAACGAACAGTGGGAAGGGGTTGTCGAAGGGTGAGAGGCAGGTGAGCGAACAGGAGAGATGGACGAACTCGGTTCGACCATTGTCTTTCGCTTGGTACTCTTTAGTACCAGTACTCTGCCTTCGAACCTGTAGCATTTTTCGCCAGGCGTAAGCTGTTTTCCGCGAAAAAACGGACAGCTCGCGCGTTACCTCGCCGAACGGTGTTGATTCTTCCCGTTTCAACTGGTCGAACGTTCGATTTGCGAGCGAGGTAGCGGGAAGGGAGGATAGGGTGGGTTTTGTACAGCAGCGCAACGAAAAATAACGAGTTTATTATAGCCGGTCGGATGCGAGATATCAAAATCGCGCGCATGTATTTTTAAGCATCGCTCTTTAATTAAATATCGTTTTAATTACCGCGGCAGCTTTGAAATTCACCGGTCGTAAAAAAAAAGAAAAAAAAAAAAAAAAAAGGAACAATACACATGGGCGAGTGAGCGCGCTCATTCGCGATCATTTCAAACATTTTCATTTCGGCCGATTCTTACACCCACCGGGCGGCGAATCGACTCTGACAACAAAACCTTTTATCGGAATTGATTTAAGTTGGACGAAGCTTAAATGAAATTCAAAGGGCGCAGTCCACGGGTTCGTTTATTAAACTTTTCTGCGGCTGATTAAATTACCGACCGGTCCCGAATAATATGTAACGAAATAAAACACCGGTATCGCTGGTAACGCGGTTGCTATGCCTCTGCCTCTTCCGTGTATGAAAATAAATAATGAGACGAAATTCGAAAAATCCGGCGATATTTAACTCGTTTTCCGACCTAGACCGTGATTAATTAAGTCGTGTAATCGCGAACCATGCACGAGCGCTCGAGCTTTACGCGGTTAGAAATCGAAGTTGCTTGAAAGCCGCGACAAAAATCGCACTACTATCGGTTGACTTTTTTTTTACCTGTGGCAAAGTTGTTTAATTACTTTAGATATAACAGAAACACATTTAGATAATTGGAACACGTGTCTTATCGAATTTTATGGATCTTCTGTTCTCTTCCCGTTTTTCCTTTAAACTTCCTTCTTCCTACGATAACCTAATTTTTCTTTTATTTCAAACCAATTAAAAACTCGATACAATAAGTTCTAATACCATTTCCTTAAAAAAAAGAGAGAAAAATGAAAATAGGAAAATTGTGCCAATTGAATTAATCAACCACAAAACCTCCTTGTATTTGTTATTTCTAGTCAATTGACAATTCCAAATTACAATATTCAATAATTTCTAATATTCTCTTCTGTTTTTCGAAATTAATAGAAATAAATAACGAAACACCTGGAATAGTCTGACAATTGAACCAACTAACCACGAAGTACTTTCGTAGATGCTTAAAAAAGGAAACGCGCTGGAAGTTCCACACGTTCGTCGCCTTTTCAAACAGAAAAGTGAAAACAGGCAAACAGTCAGCTATGAACGGTGGACGCGGAGGCAGATATCATTAAATCACAGAAACAGCCTCTGTTATTGACTCCGCGGACAAATTTATCGTCAGCCGGGTACGCGTTTCGTTGTATAGTGGTCCTCAACGGCCCTCCCGCTCTACACGTTCCCGTACGTTCCTGGTAACCAGTCGTCTCTCCTCCTACCACTCTTCCCTGCCACCGACTACCGTACTCCGCAACCCCCTCGTTCCACCCCTTTCTAGGATCACCGTACCCAAGCTACGTCATTGTTCTGGTTTATTCGGTGATTTGTGGATTTTACTGCCTCCTACCCCTGCTCACCCAACTTTCACGGTCCTCTTCTTCCTACCGCTTGCTCCAACTGCGTTCTGGCGCCCCCAATGTCGTCCTATTTGCCGCAAGATCTATCAACCGTCTCCTTTTGGGATATCTTGACTACTTTCAGGTGTTTCAGCGTGTACTCTTTCCAATGTAGCATTATTTATCCTCTTTATTTTGCATAGCGAATTGAGAATAGCAGACAAATGTGATTTAGTGAACTTGATTTCCTGTTTAACGAAGGTTCGTGTTCAACATCAGAGAAGTCTGCCTTGTATTAAAATTATGTTGTCATTAATTGCACATACGAATCAAATCGGGTTTCGTATAGATCCTACTCCAATCTTCTGTCATTCATTCACAAGTTTTCTAAAATTGTTCATCCACAATGTGTGACTTACATTTGCATACTCGCACCTATCCACTCACAGTTGTTACACACGTATCTCACATTAGGTGATCATTACACACACTTTAACATATACATAACGTAACTATATGTATATTTGCTTCGTGGTGAAACGTTCGTGGACATCATTAACGTATGACGATTACGTGTAATGACAAGAAGCTTTAAAATACTTAAAGTTTGGTGAGACATATACGTCGGACGTTTACAAGGATATCATCTTAAATATCACGTTTACAGTTAAAGGCTCGTAAAAGAAAAGAACTGATTGTATAAAAAGAAAAGAAAAAAATGGTTGTATGAAATTCTGCATTTATTTTCTAAAATGCAACAGATCTATCCGAATCGCTACGTACCTATCCGTACTAAATCGATCTCTCACTCCTCCACTTTCGAAGCATTATCCATTATCGCGCGAGCGCGGCTCGTCACGGCTCGAAGTTTATTTTTGAGGTACAAGGGTGAGGAGTACGGGGTGGCATAGTGACGGGGGACGGGGAGGGTGTATGAGACAAGCTCGTCGAAAGGCGGCGCGTTAAAATGAAAGCCGGGGGTGGAAGCCAGGGAGCGAGCTTTCCGAAAATCCGCCTTAGTATGGTAATTGATTTAATTTGGGGGATGAATCCGCCCTTAACGAACGCACCGCGGCGATGGGGTTGGAAGGCTAAAGGGACCGTAAAAGCACTGCGACGTCTATTTGAGGCGAGACGAGCGAGATTTAGAGACGGAGGAACGTCCACGCGAGAAGACGAGCGCCTGATTACTAACGATCTGATTAATTCATGATTTTTAATTAAGGGGAAAAGCGACTGGGGACGAGCGGGTGGTGGGTAGCACAGGGGGATGTGAAGGAAGGTGCACGCGGTCGAAGCACCAAGTTATTTAACACTCTGTGAACCGGGCAGAACCTGTACGAGTAATCATTACGAACATAATTACGGAGAGTGTCGCGTAATGATTACAACCTTTTATAGGGTGGCTTCTCTTCCCCTTCATTTTTTCTTCGCCAACCTTATTCCTGGCTAGAGGAGAAGAAAGAGAAATGAAATAAGAGAGAGATAGGAATCGTCGTCGAGGAGGAAGCTCGAAATTAAGGCCGATACAGAAGAGAAGAAACGTTCGTTTTACGATTTCGTTCAATGTAATTTTCTCCCATAATGGAGGTAGTACGATGAAATTTGTTGAAATCAAGGTGTAAAAACTTGCCTTGTCGTAGGTACAGTTGTACGTACAGTTTACCGTGTATGTGTATATTATTTGGTATCGTTTTGAATCGCTTGCGGCGCGGTTAGATCGTTGATAATCACTCGACACGCATAACTCAAATTATATATAGGTTAAACTACGGAAGAGGGATCTGCGTTTCTGGCGGCGCCGAGCAGTAGCTGGTATTATGATAGTAATGTTTCAGGCGTAGTAATCGGGATGGTGACGGATTCCTAACCGAGAACCGGAAAGGACCGCTAGGATGCCCTCATCCGTTATCAAACCGCAACTTGAACCGCGTCACTGACGTTGTCGTTATCCCAGTGATAAGAACTTGCTGGCAACCCTTGTGAATGTTTGCGAATATTTACATTACAAATTCATCTCCGTATTCTTCTCCCTTGTGCCTCGTGTTTGCATTTTTTGTACATCGATCGTAGAATTTTGATTCTTCTCAGTTCTCTCAATGAATATCATAAGCTGGCAAAATTTGAATTCTTCTCATTGTAACACCCTGTATATGATAGCTCTATTTCGAAATAACGTGTAATCATCATGACGAAGAATATCGCAGATAAAGGCTGTGAATTGGACCGCGATCAGTGTGTATTAATAAATAACAGTAAATTCGGTCGACCTGACAGTCGGTGTACTAATAGTTGAGAAAACATTTGGATTATTAATGGTCTCTCATTTGAACGATCATTTAACCGATTCATAAATAATCGGCTAATCTGGTTCACGCCATTAGATTGATTAACCGATTAAACTCGTTAAACATTTAATCTTTTATCTAATTAGCTATTCGACCGATTAACTATCAGCCTGCACGGTTGAAATGAAATGTATATTTACCCTGATCTATCCATTCAGGTTTCGCAGTTGGCTGTCGCCTCCATTCCATATATATAAAATGTTTCACGGGATGTCGCGTTAAAAGTACATAAATTTAACGTATGAATAGTAAAATTCATTGTGACAAGTTTAATTCCGAACCTGTTATTTCTATTCCCCCGCTATTACTACCTTCTAATATTCTAGCTCTCTTGCACAGTAATTTATAGTTAGTTCGCATAGATCCTAAAGTTAATCTGTTCGATGAAAATCATGAGAACTTGCTTTCACAAACGAGCAATATCTCATTATCTTTAACAGGCTTATATCTTTGAATCTATCAAATTATTTAGAGTCTTTGATCATTTCATATTAAAAGACTTCTTTTTTTTAACAATTTAATTAACAAAAGTGGACTTGCAATATTCTCTTCCAATATCTTCCTTTCTTTCGTACGATCAAATTTTTCTATCGATACGAGAGTGCCTGCAGATGATGAACCTACTTATTCAATAAATAAACACTATAATAAATCTTGTCCGCGATTTTCTATAGAAACACATGAAACTCGCTCGTGACTAAAAGGCTAAGCGTCTTGGCATTATGCGTAGTTTTCGTTATCCTCCCGCCGGCTAGTTATCGCGTATGCGTAAGCGTATTGTGCATCGGCACGAGCGAACGATTCATATCGAGTCGGTAGTCGCAGTTTTATCGGCGAGATGCCAAGCGACCGGTATAATTGGGCCATTGTTGGCTGGCAGGTGGTAACTAGCGGCCCTGTGTTCATACCAGCTCTGACAAGAGAAAGATCGATCCGAGATTAGACCGATGCGCGTATGTACGTATGTATATGTATATATATATATATATACGAGGCTTTCTTCATAGCGGCAAGATTTATGCGCGGCTCGCGTCAATTGGTGGCCGCGCGCGCGCCTAATGCGATCGATAATCGTGCCGGAACAATGAGAAAGATCGCTCCTGGATCTGAGAATCTAATAAGCCGAGGATCCACCAAGGGCCACGCCGAGACGACGCCGTTGATTTATGCGATTCACCAACTCGATCGCTCCTTGCATCTGAACCATCGAGTAGGTTAACGAAGAATCTAAACAGCCCAGGACTTTCGTGCATTTTGCTTAAATTGTCAAGTAGACCATTCAAGTTAGAAAATACTAAACGAATGTTATAGGAAAGAAATTCCAAAGTCTCGTTCGTATTATTTAAATTGTTTGAATTCGAGCGATCGTAACGTAAACGATAGATTCGTATTGGTAATGTGATGACAAGTTGCTCGAATGTATAGTAAGCAAGTTTATTTTTCTGATAAAAGTTTGAAGCGATAATTTTCACGAAGAAACAATTTCACATTAGAAGATAAGCGTTAAGTGCACTTAATTTCCAACAAAGTAAATCGAGTGAAGGAATTAACTGAAGTAATTTTGAATTTACTCCTCTCCTTTGGATACGATAAAACATTTACACATACAGTTATTCTATCGATGATGAGGTTGTATCATAGGAGCGCACTCATCGGTGATCGACGAACACGAAAGAGCGAGACGAGAGTGATAAACTCGTCGCGTCTCCGGCGTCGCGGTGAGTATTCGACGGCTGATTTGTATTCACCGTTTCAAGCGATTAATCTCACGACTTTTGACCCTGTCAGCTTGTCAGTCTGTCAGGAGTGCAGGCCGAGTTGTCGCGCGTCTCGCCCGATGATCGATCATCCCTCTCGATCCGTTCTATCCGCTGTCAGATATAGATCTTCCGCGGCTATCGACGTGGATCTCGATTTTGGTCGATGTTCTACATTTGTATTCGAACTACCAACGGAAGAATTTCAACTCAGTTGTCCTTGGATCGACGATAAAATGGTACAAAAAAAGAAGAGGAACATACGAAATTCCATTGAAATTTCATGCACGAATCATTTGATTATTGAGAAATATTCTAATCATTGATCGACGAGATTCCTTAAATCTGATTGTTTTTCTGGTGGACGATTAACATTCCACTCAACATTTATATTCGAACAATTCTTCCTAATTTTACTAGGCATTTGTCGTTTCCTCTATCGATCTTCTCCATGTGGATTAAAACATGGATACAGTGCAATAATGATACCATAACATAACAATATTAGTTCACGTGGATTTTGTATTAGGTTGTTCGGAAAGTGTTTTCCTTCGCAAACGTATAATATACAAACGTGAAACCAAGTCTGTAAAATGTCGTGGTGTTTATCTCAACAGAAGAAAATAAATCGTGCATAATTCGACAAAATAATATAAAACAAAAGACCTTGTGCGTCTATTATTCCCTCATAAAACGAAAGAAACTTTTCGGACAACCTAATACGTTGTCATCTATATATTAGTCAATACATACTCTATGTATGTTAAATTTTAAAGCAAGAAATACATGGTTGTTTATAGTACCTTTTACCTCTCGATAATGAAACAATTAACATAGAAATCACTCAACTATAGAGTCTTCTTCAACTACGCTCATCTCGAATGTCTTAATTGTCTGCATATCTTAAAAGTATCTTTTTGTCGTCCTAATTCTCCCACAAGCCTCACTTTTATTCGATGAAACTGAACAAAATTTACGAAGTAAATGCTCCACTTTCTCTATACTCACAACCACCTCACCTATTCGCTAGAAATTGAAACGATGCTCGCTTAACCGTTCGAGTTTGGTAACACATCACAGAGTCATGGTACGAACTGACGATGGTGAATGATGGGGCAACAGCGATGGAGAACGTTTGGTAAATATAAGAGAGAGAGAGAGAGAGAGAGAGAGAGAGAGAGAGAGAGAGAGAGAGAGAGAGAGAGAGAGAGAGAGAGAGAATGGAGCATAGGTGAAACGAGATGGTGAACGCATGATCGAGGGAGCAGAGAACGGTGTCTTTGTGCCGGTGGTGGGCGGCCAGGCGCATATGTCGGCGGAGTTCGAAATCGGGATATTGAATTCACGCCATTTCTGTTTTGACGTATCGCGGCTTGTGATACGATCCGTCGGGGTTTATCAGCGGCCGGGCACGAGGAAGTGATTTTTTCATTCTAACAAATAGCCTTTTGCGGTTTATCGGATTTCAGCCGGGATATCCGCCGGCGCGAAATCAAGCGCGCACGTTCCGCACCAATCGAAAAGCAAAGCGAAATCATTGAAAGATACAGTGGTTTACGATTGCGTTTACAACCGGCCGACTCGAAGGCCTGTTTTTCCCATCCATTCTCGGCTTTTCATTCGAGCTTCTTGTTTTTGAGGATAGACACAGCCGAAGGAGAACAGCGAGCAACGATCCACCAGTGTTCTGTTCGAATTTTCTTCTCTTTCGCCACGGTTCCTTCCTCCACACTTCGAAACGTAGATCTGTCCGTTAGATTTCGGTGGAAACTCGAATGTAGATTTTTCAGTCGAGCTAGAGTACATCGATTTACTCCCATTTCAAACTATTTCTATTTACGATTCACAGAAATAAAGCTACTCCTGTGTCGGTTTCATTCTTCAGATGTCCTTTACCGTTCTCGACTTTTAATCGACGAAGTAACCTTCGCGACTGATATTTACTTTGATCCTTCGATCAAGTTATAATTCTAATTAATACAGAAATTTACAACGTCTGTTTAACGATAAGTAATATAACAAAACATCTTCTCTGATAATTAAATAAAGTTGGACGAACGAAAGATGCAGATTTTCACTGATTTTTTGATTCGTTCTCCGTCAAATTCGATCCTTCTCTCACGAACGTATAGGTATAAAAATTACGGAACGCGAGCTCAACTTGAAACATCATGATCCAGCTGAATTCTGTTCTATTGACCAAAAAGAGGAGAATATATGTAAAGTGTCAAAAGCCGTGACACATATTTTCTGGATACTTCTGCTACGAAATCTATCCTCTGTCTCCCGTCCGATACATTCGGAATTACGTTTTATAAAACTCGAGTGAAATACGTTTTCGCCGTATCCAGAGCTCCCGCGAACAATGACGCGCGTAAGATATTCTGTTTGTTTTTTGTTTTGTTTTTTCGTCTACCCGTTGTTTTATTATATACGTATATTTGTATTTTTTTTATTCGAATACACTGAGAAAAAGCGAGCGCCCAGGATAGAAGAGGACCAGAGCGCTCGATCGTGAAACGTCGGATGAAGGCTGATTTATACTGCGCGCGGGAAGTCAACAAAGCGGAACGGATCGTGACTGCCGCGTCACGATATATTGTAATATATTTAAATATAATATTTCCGCAACGGATAGAAGGAATAATTGTATTTGCGCACATTACACCGTATTACCAGTCATCCCTCGTTGACGTTTCCACGCGTGATCTACTGTTTTTCACGTATCCGTGATTCAACGTTGTTGAAAGCGACACTGGCGAGTGGAAAAAATGGAATTTATCTGTTTTGTCGTTCATTCGTTTCCAGTTTCGAAATTTGCGTTTCTTTCACGCCGTGTTTGCCATTTTTTCATAGATGTAATTGTTAAATATTGTTGATATTATTGTTTAGATATTTGGAAAGAGATCGTAAAACTATTTATGCAACTTTGAGGAAAATGATAAGAAGACTGAGAGAGAAATTTCATTTTGATAATGCGACATATAATCCTTTCGTCCATCGATTTACTAATTGATGGTGTTAATAAATTGATCATTGCCTTTTCATTTATACGTATCCATAAAATGATCCTTAATCGAACGCAAACACGTGCTTAAGAAATATATTTCGAGGGTTGTAGGAGCCGACACGCTTGAAAAGTTCGCTTTTATTAGCACGAATTTGATAAGGACCCACAACTTCCAACCGATTGAGAGAAGCTGCAAGGTCGATTGGAATTCATAGGGTATCGCGCGAACTTTCGAATTTCCCCTGCAATTTCCCTTGCGCGACTAGGAGCGAGCGGCGCGCGTAACGGAAGTACGGGACGCGACACGGCGGAAATCGCGATGAAAATTGGTTGAACGCTGCCCCGATCGAGTAGTGAACGTCGTGTTCAAGCCTGAAAAATTTTGGCGGGATTCTGACGGCTCGTTGAACACGCGAATGAAGACTCGCGAGAAAAACGAACTTTTACGATCAAAGATCATCTTAGACGTTTAGATCGTTTTATCTTCTTACACATATAATAGCAACGTAGTGAATTTGTTAAATTATTTCAAGAACCTTCCGTTGATTAGAATAGACGTAATTATTTAAACTATTTTTAATTTCTTCGGAACAGTGTTCGTTTTAAACTTACTACCTCGCATTAACAATTCTACGACTCTATCGATTTCTTAATTTCATTACGCAAGAACACGATTACCGTTCCATTCTGAAGAAATAAATGATTATTTCAAAATTCTATTTACCGCAAAGAAATGACATAAGTAATTGCTTAAAAAATAATGTTTGCAACAGCATCGCGTTTCTCTGCTTTTCAATTTACAGAATTGATCAATATGGCTTTGAAACGGCTCTTATATAAATAAACCAAATAAACGACAGTAATATTAATGTACCTTTGAACACTGAAACCGGTAAGTCTTGATATACAATTCATAAGACAAATAGGGGTCCGTGCCATAAATGAAGCTCATAGAAACTAACCCTAAGTTCTATCGACAATCTCCCACTAACGATAATACAGCTTGTTATTGATTGGCAATTTCACGTTTCACGCACGTGTCAATTAAGCGAGAGATTTTCTTGGAATAAAGGAAAATATTCATTTCTCTCGATTATACACGGTGTCCAATTATAAGCTGAAAAAATGCATGGAGAATGTGGTCGGAATGCATCGTACGTTCGCGAGTCGCGAGTTTACGACATCGTTGATAATAAGCGAAATTTTCTCCTTGTTGGTCGACTGACTGATTTGCGCCACAGCACTTCATTAAGGGTGTCGAACAATCTCGATATGGCCAGCCAATTTTCCACGGACAATTTCTGTTCTACGGCACACGGCTGAAATTTACGTCACGTTTCTTCTGCAACGAACATCTGCCACGTGATAGCTTTGTCCTTTTTCCACGCCACCTAAATCATCGCTAACGGCTATCACTCGTACTCGATACGATAATTGTAACTTTTCCTACATTTAAGCTTCGTTCATAAATTAATCAACTTGTCGGAGTTCAAGCGATTCGAATTTTAATAACACGAAACTATTCCCCTGCAATGTAAATTCGTTATTTACTTGACTTCGAATATTCTATCTTATAATCGTTCTATGTATCTTATAAGAAAGATAGAACGGAAGGAGCACTGACCAATCGTTTACCATAACGCCACTCCTAGACATTAGTCGGTTGTACCGGCTGACATTTGTTCAGGCACTGGTTCCTCGTTCGAGCACGCTTTCCTCTTAAGCTGATTGCTTGCCCGTAAACAAGGCGCTTCGATACCGCGTTGCTTCGATTGCGTGCTTCTAAAATGCACGATGGCTCGTACCAGTCGAGAGAGTCGTGATACGGAAGACACTTGTGACCATATTTGAGTATGCAAATAGCGGTGCTACTTATGACTTTTCTAATCTACACTTTCTCTGTAATACATATCCTTCTGATTCCTCTTCATCATTGGATAGAGTTTCTAAATATCGACAATAATTGCTCGCGAATTTACTATCTATTTCGTATTTATTATAAATTTTTCTTTTCGTACTTCAAGTACAAAAGTTACTACTATGTTGCTAGTACTTCTTGCTACAGTAAAAATAGTAAACATACTACAATTGAAAATGGAGGGTCGAATACAATTTTTTACTTCCCCAATATTGAGATACGTGTAATTTTGTGTGCTACACTAGATTAGGCGTGTAGTAGTGACACACATTTATGAGTATGAGAGTGTGGGAGTATGTGCTTGCACAGCGTCTCGTAAAACAGATGAATACAACTGTTCCGTTGGTGGTGTGGTAAAGAAGATGGTGAGACAAAGAGAGTGCTTAAACGCGTGCAAATATGTATCGACGAATATCTTGTAAATCACATATTAAATAAATCTGAAACTATTTTAATATCAATTCTAAGTGTAATCTAAGTGTTTCTATATATTTATTTCGGCGATTAAGATCGACAATTCCCAACAGCCAAAAATAAAACTTTGTAGGAAGAAATTTCACTCTTATGTAACCATATGATTCCGTAATCCTTTTACGTGCATGACAATACAATGAAATTAGCAAACCTGATCTACCGATAACTTAGGATCGATAATTTCTCTAACAGACGTTTCTAAACCATCCATTGTTTCGTTTCAGTTGGAGAGGAAGCGTTACGAAGCAGGAGAGTTAGAGAGCTTCGTCAAAGATCGGTAAGTAACCTTCGTTCTATGGGGTCTAGATCGATAGGAAGAGGCAAAACAATTAGAAAGGAGAGGATGTATTTCCCATGAGAGAAAACAAAGGGTACTGCGGTGGGTAAAGGTAAAAGAGAGACGATACCGTGGCGCTGGCACGCTAATGGAAAGAGCCTCGATACACATTTACCGTCTACGTACTCGCGTGAGTCCGGATCGATCGATATATCGATGGACCCTCTTCGTCCGTGTATCTGCGCTGCATGCTTAAAGGGGTAGTTAATTACGTTTAATACCCTCGATTATGTGTTTGCGCCGAACACACGCTCCACTCGAGCGCGTCATACCTCTCTTGCCGCTGTCGTTTCCGCTGCGTTTTCATCTTCTCTGCTGCATGGTGATAGAGCCAATGGCCGTTTTAATGTTGTATTATAGCTTTTATTCGTACAGTATTTATCATGTTTGGATATTCGAAATGAACAGCCTTTACACACTGTATGTAATATGAAATCTTTTTTCATTCTCCAACTTATCTTAAATTTCTAATGTTAGGTCGTTTTTGTGTTACCTCTCTTTAGCGATTTTCAATCCCGTCAGCGTTTCCTTTTTCTTACGAATGTACTAAGTAGTTTTAAATTTTGAACAGACCACCAAACAACGTGCTCCGCGGTATAGAGCCATAAACGGAACATTCAGCGTCTAAAATATGACCAGCAACAATCTCGCTTTTACGACTCGGCTGCAACAGACGTACCTATTCATATTTCAAGCGTTCCTCGCTTCATCTACCACCCTGTAAGACTTTTTCTGTCGAAACGTATTAACCGCCGCTTACAAGCCGAGCTTCGTCTCGTCAGAAACCTAAGATTTATCTACGAATTTTCCATTGTTGCAACGATCCGCTTGTGGATCTTTTCAAATGCAATTACATCGTCGCTTGTTTGCGCGCGCGGTAAACTCGAAGACGTTGCTATAAGGGGTGGTATGCCTGGGCTAAAAGGGAAATGAGAATGAATGTAATAATATATTTAATATTCGTCGGGTCCCTGCCTCCTTCACTCTCGGTATTACAAGTCGACCAATATTCTCGCCCCCGTCTTTTCTACTCTCCACCCCCTATTCCATCCTCCTTCACCCTTATTCTATCTTCTCTTTCAAAAGAGAGAGAGAGAGAGAGAGAGACTCTTTTACCTTTCCCCTACTCTGTTCTATCGTTGTTCCTTCGCCTTCGCTGACTTTCAAAGTGCACCGACATTATTTCGGTTGTAAGCAATGCACGATGGGGTGGCGAGTTTCCAGGGCTACAAGGAGAGTAGCGGTTTTCTTTATCTAAAGAAAACGCCAACTTGCACCATTAGCCATCTATTTTTGTACGTTTAATTCTTTTACAGACACCGCCAAGTATAGACATTCCGCGTATATTTCCATTAATGCCAGATGCCTGGTCCAGCGCATATTTGGTAAATCAAAATCGAAAGATATGAAATACCTCGGTCGTGGATACTAAGAGATTAACGTACAGTGGCTAGAGAAATTATTGCCACGTATAGGAGAGTTTTCTTGATAGCCTGCACACTGTATTTCATAGTACCAAATCTTGGTAAACGTATGAAAGTACCGCTGCATAATAAGCAAATTCAATAAACCTGAATCTATTGAATTAGTACGTACTCAAATGGTATAACAGATACAATGGTATGCCGATAATTTTTATCATCAAGTATAGTTTAGGTATATCTTCAACATAAGAGATTAACGTATTAGGTTGTCCGAAAAGTTTCTTTCGTTTTATAAGGAAATAATAGACGCGTAATGTTTTTCGTTTTATATTAGTTTATTGAATTATGCACGAACGTAATAATAGGAATATAACGAAATAGAACATACCTAATTTAATAAAATAATATAAAACAGAAATTGTTGTTCATCTATTATCACTTTATGAAACGAAAGAAACTTTTCGGACAACCTAATAACATTACACCGTCGAAATTAAATTTTTAAATTTTTCTTCCACGCGAAACTTATACACGTTACAATTTAAATCGCAAATAATATCACGTCATAATTAAATAGATCCAGTGAATAATTTAAACACATTTCCCGATAGCTTCCTACTCCTATCATATTCTCCAACTATTTATCACAGAGACAATCACATAGCCAGAGAATAACCACACGGAGGCAACCGCACGAGGCGTCTTCGACGCTCAAAAATTCACAATAGAGAAAGGTGAAGGGGTGTGCGGGTGGTGCACACGAGTGCCGCTGCGTTGGCATCACGTGCCACGTGATATTAGTTCATATATATCGCGGGGGTAAACATGCAGCGACGCAGAGACAGGTTGACGGGGTAAGGGGATGGTTAGCGAGGGGAAAGGGAATGGTTTTTGCGAGGGTTGGAAAAGGAAAGGGTATGTGTAAAAGTAGCTGGTCCCGCGAGGCCCTGCGGAGGAAGGGCACGTATTCGATGTAAACTATAAAACGGTACCCCGTTTGTGGCCCTCTACCCCCCGACCTCCGCCCCTTTCCTACGTCTCCGCCGCCGCTCTTCCAAACCCCGCTAACATCGTCGCAGAGTCTACCCCATTCCATTGCTGGCAACCTGCTCGCTCGCGTAGCATATTGAATCTTATGAATTTGTGGCCCGTGCGGTCGGGCCACCTCCGGGGAAAAATTTAATTTCCAACGATTTCGGGCTTTACGCTGACGTGGGCAGCGTTCCCTGAGATCGAGGGGGATGTCTTGTTCCTTTCTCGCGAAACTTATCTTCATCGCGCTTTGCCTTGTTATCGATACCTGGATTTTAATAATTGTACTTTAGCAAGGCATGAGGAAGAATAGAATGGAAGATGGTTTGATACAGCGTTTCGGAAGATGTAATAAGCTATGGTGTAAGAAAAGAATCTTGGAAGCGATTGATACTAGAACTATTGATCACGTGTTTCGAAGAAATTAAAGTGGCGAGGATATATATTATTGGTTATAAGTAATCGAACACCTGCTGACATTTAGTACAATGTGAATATTTTTCGATATTTTCTCACAATTATTTTATCGCAGATCTCGCGTTAATTCGCATTACATATCTTACAATATCGAATACTAAACAAAGTAAAATTTGTTTTCCAATAAATGTAGTCGGTAGATGTCGTATTACTCATGGCTGGCAGTGTATATGGAAAAATACATAATGCAAAGTGAAGAACAAGCTTCTATCATTGAAATTTGCAAAAGTGCATCGTTGCAAATCTGTGAAATTTCTATGAATGGGATTGATCAAGGACAGCTTACAGAAAGCTTGAATTCCTCTTGACGCGAATCTCTATAACGAATTATTCTTCTCTCCTCTATTGAATTCAAATTTAATGCTTCTCTGCCTTTCTACGATTTTCAAAATTCCACTACCATCAAATTTCACAAATGTCGCTAATTAAGCGCATCTGACAACTAAAAAGTTGCTGAGACGTCGTTCCATGAAGTATTAACTGCATCGAAAGTTGTCGTGCCTCCGTACCGGCAAAAACTACGGCCATTGGTCGGCGCCGGATGGCCGATACGATTCTCGAAAACGCTTCATGAATATAAATACCAGCCATCCACTGAATTCGATCATAACGCGCGATAAGGTGGCACGCGATAGTAAATATCCGGCGAAGTGTGCACTTTCTTCGATCGGATCGAGCGGTTACGCGTCGAATATATTGAATTTCGTCTCTGGTAAAAATTATCCTGCTCGCCGCCAATTAGACGGGAACACGTTCATCGTGTAGGTAAAGCGTGCACCAAGTAATAATGGTTTATTATACGCCGTGTTACGCTAACCAATTTTCGCTTGGTATAATTCAAGAAATTTCGATTAAGTCTTCCAACTGCAAATTATCCGCCTTTCTGTTCCCGCCCTATTTCCCCACCTCGCCAGGTCTGTGTATCACGAGTCGAAAAATATTTCTCATGAAAGGGACACGTTATTCCTAAAAATAAAAAAAAGAAAAAAAAAGAGAAGAAAGAAAGAAAAAAAGAGTAAAGTTGTTGGTTCACGCTGATCTTCTTCCTACCGGCAGAATCGTATTTTTTTACGTTCTACGGGCGCTGTTACATATTTAGAGGCGATATACGATCTAATATCGCGCACTACGATACTACCACCGACGCGACGTCGCACGTGCTACCATATAAAACGAATACCTGTCAAACGTTCGAACGAGACGAACCGTTTTCGTCGTTATCTTCCTGGGACAACGTGGCGATGATTTTTTCCAATCATTTCCCCGATTGTTCTATTCTTTTCACGTTCGACAAGCGATACGCGTAATGTTTGTCCACGTGGCTCGGGCAGACATTACCATAGAAATTGGACGAAGTCCTCGGTTTAAGCAAAGTAACAACTGGCCTGCGTACACCGGTTTGTTTTTCCATCGATTCGAAATTATTATGGATAATATTATATACCGTACACTATTCTCTAAAAGTTTGAAAGCTCTGGATGTTCTATAGAATTCAAAAGTTCAGCAAACAATTCAGCTTCGAATCCTTTTATTGCGTTGGCAACTAAGTGATTGCGGATTTTGTCATTAGGTGGTATTGACAAAATCCGCAATCACTTAGTTGCCAACCCAATAGCTTAACGAGTGCTTTCCCTCGAAGTTTGTCGAGGTAAAGTAAGTTATTATCTGTATCAAGATTGATCGGTATGCTTTCCCATCGATTTGCAATTATTATAAATATATTACACACGTATGTTATTATCTAAAAGTTTGAAATTGTTATTCGCTTCATAGAAGCCAGGAATTTAAAATAACTACAGCTTAGAGCTCTTTCCTCGACAATTTATTCGACTGAAAAGTAATTATTATTGACACGTAGAATACCGGACTAAATTACTACACTGGATTTTTGTATACATTTATGAGAATCTTAAGGTACTAAAATGCATGAAATATATCATATACCAAGGATACTTACTGTAATGGTAACTAAAGCACATCTCTGCATAGATTACCTTTATTTGCATTTATAAACATGTGAATTTGCATAAATACCAGCAATCTATCGATATGCACGACGTTAATTTCCAAACGCTAAGACAATTAGCAGAAAATTATAGGTGCAAGCGGGGAAAGTGATTCCAAATTTTTGATCAGCAGTGTATATGTGTATCGGGGACGCAGGTAATAAAGTAAACGGCGTGTTTTAAGATGGATGGCGTTTTAGGGAGTGGAAACCAGTCTCCATCTGATATAACTGTAATTGCATGGCCGTTTAGACACGTAGGTAGATATACACCCAATACCTATTGGTCGAGCAATAAATCACAGCCTGGCGTGGCTTATTATGACCGCTCGTTTATGTTCGTAAGTTATCGTCGAGGGGAAAGATTGTAGAAATTATTGACTTTACGGTACGTACCGTGTAACGAGCGAACCAACACACCGACGCGACGACCGATGCCAGGACCAGCCAGAGATTTTCCTTACTCGCGTTCGATTTAATTTCTAAATTATGACGCTAAAACTATTCGCTTGTGGGATAGTTCGACGATTAGGCCATCATCTTCGCTTCGACGATTAGATCGCTGGTTCGTTTTACTTGTTCCATTTTAAACCGACGACGTGTGTTCATCTTTAACAGGTCGACTAGCCTGCAAATCTTGCCAGGAGGACGGCCATATAACATTGAAATATGCTACACATAACATTTCATTTTTGCAAAACATATCAGCAATAAAGAAACAGCTACGATATTTTGATTGTATTTATCTGAAGCTAAAGAGGTGAAGAGCACGACGATTTATTACTAGGAATATTAGTTGTCTATGAATTTACATCACATTCGAAAAACTATTTGATTTGTATTTAATTTCTGTTTTATTCAAATTACTGACAAATAGAGCTATCTCCTTGTTACAAGAATCCCTTCAATCTTTACGCCGTTAACGGAAAAAAAGAAAAAAGGGTGAAGAAAAAAACGTCGGAAACAAATTAAATTAAGCACATTCGAAAATAGTGAAATCGCTTTCATCGCGAAATCCGACAGCTTCCCCCGGGCTCCGTTAACCGCAGGAATCAGAACGATCGAGGGTATTCGGCGTAACGTTATCCGACCCGGTGGCCATTAATTTCTCGGCGCGGGGCTCGTTACGAATCGCAATTTACACGCGCGCCGGCGTCCGCTCGATGGTGATGCTCGTAAAATTATTCAGGATTTGTAAATCCTTGAAATTACGTTGTTACGAGTTCTTACACGGGACAAGCGCGTCTCACTCTCTTTCTATTTCACGCGTGCAGAAATATTTTACACGTGACACGTAATGAGTGAGCGAGAGTAAACCTTAAAGCTCCCCCACCCCTTTTTCACCCTCTCCTCGCACTGCCTGTGTTGGTCGTTCATCGCGACGGCATGTCTTGATTTACGTGAGAGAGGCGTGCCTCCACGGAAGCCGCAATTAGTTTATTAATAATTAGTAAACGAGCTGCCGCCGCTCGAATACGCGCCGCGGGACTACGACGCCCGTCGTGAGGCGGCTACGGTAAAGAGAAAAGGAAGGAGCGCGTGACAAACGCGAACGGTGGACGAAAAAGAGCGAAGAAGCGGGAAGACGTAGGCCGCGGATGGCCGAGATGGTAAAAACTTGACGCCCAAATGCGAACACGGCTGAACGAGATCGGTTTTCGTGGAATCGCGCGAGTCTCCGGTTAATGAAGATATTATCTTCGATAATTTTACGAGGACTAAATGACTGGATAATATTCGAGCGCGCGGCTGGTTCATCGATCTTGCCTGCCGGGACCGAGGTGAAAGTAATTTGTCGAGTTAGCGTCTTTTTGTCCGGCCTCCGACGCTACTGGACGCCATTGAAAGCCGCTCGACGATACGATATCGCTCAGAAAATTCGTCGATGATTGTTAGTGAATGGATGCTGGTTTAGGCTCGTATGACGCAGACGTTCTTTTCTCAGGTGCAACACACTAAACATGTTACGTTATAACAACACTTATGCTTTAATAGTGGCATAAATTGGCATGTCTGTGAACACTTATATATTTATTATCAAATACCAGTATGTTAATATTTCCAAATTCATTGTGATAACCAAAACAAAACACATTGCCTGCGCAGATAGAATTAAACAACGCGTAAGTCGAAAAACTTATTCATAAAACCACCAAAGACAGAAAAAAAAAAAATAAAAAAAGAAAAAGGAGAGAGAGAAGAGGAGGAAAAGAAGCAACCTTAAAAGAAGCATATAAAGGAAAATGGTTCAAGTGTCTTTCCTCCGTTACTTTCTTGTGCCAGAGTCAGCCTTCGCGAAGAGGACGCCGCTGACAACCGGTTGTCGTCTCTTCAACATTCGCCGGTTCTTCCGGCGAGTTTTATTCATAGCGTGGCGTTGCTAATAAAAAAGTGTGCATAGGGACATTAAAGTCTCGGTGGATGGCGAGTTAGGGTGGCTGGTCCTGTCTGTGGTTTCGCTGCTGCCTTGCGGAAGCTCGCCTCTGTAGATGTCGCGCGATATACTTTGCGCGTGGCACGTTAACAAGGTATGCATTGTATCGCCAAAGCGTATATTTACTTACACACGCACGTGACCCGAAGCTGGTGCTCGTAAAAAGGGTCGGCTCGTACTTCCATTTATTCCCCTTTTTTTCTTCATCCCCGATTCACCTCGTCCTTCGTTCCTTCGTCGTCTTCTCAGTGATGTTCGGGCCTCGTTCGAGAGGTAGCCAACGTACACGGCCATACAGCACGAAAGTGCTCGCATTATGTACCGACAAACTCGAATCGAGTGCGGTTTACGATCGGTTTATTCGTCCGCCGCTCGTGAGCCGTTTCAACGCTGTTGAGCGACAACGTGTCTCTTTTGGCGATTCTTACGGCCCGTGAAAAGTCGCTTTACGAGTTGTGCAGCTCGTGGTTCTGAATAATTGCATTCGTTTTGATCGTTTAATCTAGCGCTGTCGAAACTGAACTGAAGAGATATTGGAACGTATCTTCGTTCTGTCCAATTTTCATATTAAATACAATATAAATAATTGTATTATTATAAAAAGAAAGTCGTCGGGTTAGCATTTCACACGTTCCGCTCATCGATTTTGGATTTAGCGAAAATTCGTAAAATATAACCGCGACAGAGAATTTATCGTGGTTTAGAAAAGTTTCGCGAGTAGTTTTAATAAGACGACGAGTATTAATTTAGAGAACAAGCAACGCGCATCGGGCAGGCCACGTAAACTGCTTACGTCTCCTGCAGACATGGCAAGATGAAGGAGGACGAGGCGGCCAGGATATGCAGATGAAAGAAAACTCGTTACTGTGTGACAAGTGCTCGTTGCGTCCTCGTAATTATCACATCCGACGTAATTAGAAAGAACGTGCCTTATCCTAACTCCAGCACCATAAACGATTCTAACGCTTGTCTTCTTTTGTACAACCGTGGGACGCGTTTAAATATCGGGCAGCCGTCGAAAGAACCGCCTCAAGGATTGTTAAACCCTCGAAATTCTATACACACGACCTTTTGTCTAAGATTTTACTCGGAGTATTTTACAAGAGAAAGTTTCCTTTGTATCTTTTGGAATCGTGAAAGAATTGCTTTTGGTCAAATTTTAGTGCGTTTATATTGATCCGACTGACATACGTATGTATCTGATTTTCGTATATAACTTACCATACATATAGATAGTCAACACATCCAAACCAGCTAGCTGCTGAAGCGAGCAAAACTCTCATAGAAAGAAGGCTAAAAAGAAAATACCCCACTGACCTCACTAAAGAAATAAAATAGTCAAACTCGAAGATGGTATTCCGCTAGGGGTAGCCATTCACATGTTATTTAGCAATTAAGTTAGAAAAATTTACCAAATGTCCAGCTGGGAATATTGTAAAGTACAAATTAAATAATAATAATAAAAAAAAAGATAGATAGTTTAGTACAATTCCTCGTTGTTGAAGTGATTCTCACTTCCAGGAAGACATCTTCTCTGATGTTTAGTTTTCTTAGTCCTCGAAGCCATCGAGTATTGTTTAGCTCTAAATCAATTTGAAGGGCCTCTCAGCCTCATAGCCTTTTCTAGGAACATGCCATGCACAGATGGTGTAGCGGGCTACTTTTCGTGATTATATAAATACCCATAGACCCATGGCTTCGAAGCTCTATTGTAAAATAACACTGCCAGCGTGCGGATCTGGACTAGCATACATTCTACTTATTCTTATACTTACTTAGATATAATTCGATTATCCACGCATTTCCTCTCTCTATTGCAAGATAAACCTCAACACTCATAGGGGTTTTTTTAATTTTAAAAATCTATATTGGACTTTGAATCGATCGATTACTATAAACTATCACATATATTAAGTTGTCCGAAAAGTGTCTTTCTTTCGCAAACTTTTTTTTTTTTTTACAATAATGCACCTTCATAAAAACGTGAAACCAAGTCTGTGAAATGTCGCGATGTTTATCTCAACAGAACAAAATGGATCGTACGTAATTTGACAAAATAATATAAAACAAAAAATATTGTGCGTCTATTATTTCCTCATAAAACGAAAAAAACTTTTCGGACAACCTAATATATATGTCGAGTTAACGTTGGGGTTAGGAGCGTTTAACGAACAGAATTTGACAATTAACCGTGACGATTAGATACTCGAGATGCTAATGATAATGATCTTAGGTTCAATAACGAATATACGGTCAACAGGATAACAAAAGGTGCTTCCTTACTTGTCAAAAGCTCAAGTGCAACTGAACTCCTGTAACGTACCTCTCTGTAGCCCTTGAGTCAACTATATTTTTAAGGAGAGCTATACAACTACGTCATACCTCTTTTAGGCAAAACTTCCATCCCGTGACCGTGGCTACGTTTAACGACCAGATGTGTTACTTCCAGCCCAAGCCTACTGTCATAAATCTCAGGCAAACATAATCGGATTAAATCATAAACAACTACTTCTAAGTTTCATTATTTAAGTACCACTATGATAAAAAGTCTAGATTAAAGTATTAGGGATTTTCTCAAAAATTCCAGAGGAAAGGCCCCGATGTTCTTTCATCTCCGACACATATATATGTTCGACTTTTTTTTTTTTATTTGATAGACCTTTTACAATCAATGCTCATTGAGAATTATAAGTAAATTATTTTGACGTGGCACTGTAACTTGGATTATAAGAATTTATAGTATGTTTGATTCTAGTTGAATCTAATGCTTAAATCTAAAGGGTATTATCTTTTTAGTCTGCGGATCTGATCCGTCGAGTCATGTAATTGGGTAACTAATGGGTTTTGGTGGCCTAATGGTTAACTCTTATATTATATGTGTTACTGAATTTGGATTTTTCTTCTTTAACTGTGGGTATCTTAAGATCGCGATGTACTGTTTCGTTGGTAACATACCAAGATGCATCTATTAAGGATCTTAGAGTTTTTGATTGGAATCGTTGGAGAATCTCTATGTTGAAATTACTCGCTGTTCCTCATAGTTGGATCCCATAGGTCTAAACAGATTTTAATATGGTTTTATATAGTATTATTTTACTCTGCATGTTTAAGTTATAGTCAAAGAAGAATTATCCAAATTCAGCAATAAACATAGCACAAGAGTTAACAACCATCAAAATCTTCTAATTACTCAACTACTCGACACGTCGGAACAGATCCGCAGGCTAAAAAGACATTACATCTTAGACCTAAGCACTAGATTCAAATAGAATCAAACATATTATAAACATTTATTAACCATGTCATAGTACCACGCCAGATAAATTTACTTAAAATTCTTTAACGAGAATTGATTGTAAAATAAACGCAAATAATAATAATAAAAAAAATGTTTATGTTCGACTAGAAAGGAATGTTTCCTACGTGTAAAAATTTCTATGACTTTACCTAGCTAAATACTTTAGAACCAGATCTTAAAGTCATTATTGTACCGTGATTGATCGCCACTTGTGAAATACAGTCATAACTCCCCATTCCCTTGTCTAACATAAACAAATTGCTCCTTTCATTACTCTAACGAGCATTTGACAGTAACGCAAGACAGAAACTCTACCAGCGATCATCTTAAACTATCTTATTTACTTATAGAATCTTATCAGCGTTATTCAAGGCGAATGAAAATCTGTTTCAACGTGACATTTGAAACGGTTGAATCACAACGAGGATCAATAGTTAGACTACGGGACGACGAGAGTGGTACGCTTACTGTCGCCCACAACTCACTTTTCCATTGTCAGGCAGCTGGGTTCGTTCGGAGCACGTGGTTCGACGATCTCTTTGAAATCGAATTAGTTCCGATCCAGCCGGACAGATACAACACGAACGATATCCTTCGCCTCTATATAAACGGCTATGATATACCTAATACTACGCCGAATCGCTTCGTCATTCCACGGCTGTAATGCCGCGTTATTAGGCTGCGTCAGTTCTCAATCAGCCAATTAAACCAACAAACGAGAACTTGACAGTTTGTCCTTTCATTGCTCGTTACATATTTGCCCGGCTTTGTGTCGGCGTACAGAAGAGGAACAGAACGATAGAAAGAGAGGAAGAAAAACAGAGGAGAGAATCGTTCGACGTCGTTGGAACGCGTTTCCGTCCCGACTTAATGAAATACTTTCGAAGACATCGCTTTCGCGATTTAAAACTTGATTAAATATTTCGTGGCTCACGTTCTACTTGCTCCAGACACGTGTTTGTCCCTGGAAACTTCGTGTCCTTTACTTTCTGTTTTATTTGCCGAATTAGTTGCGAATCTTCGAGATACCGCGTGCAAATCGGACAATTTGTATAAATATTTGCCACACTGTTTAACGTGTGTTTTTACAACACACGGACTTTTCTGTCTTTTATCCAAACTTAATAAAGAAGTTTGTTAAATGAACAATAAGATTGGCAAAAGTTAGCTGTTCCCTATCAACTCCGGTAAGCGCGTTCTACGATAAAAAGTCACTTACAAAAGACTAACCAACGACGTAAGTATCGTATCGCAAATTGTACGGTTAAAAATACACGACATCAGTAACGAGTATGAAGCTTGTCGCGAATAATTGATATTCAGATAGGAAGATTTGATTCGAGTTGTACAGTCGATACGTCTCCGACGGGTTTTCCAATTATCGTGGACGAGATGTCATTTCGTCAACCGCCGTCAGGCCGCACCCAAATTCCCGTCAACGAATTTATTCCAGCCGGTACTCCTGGACCGCGAATGCATCGATACGTCTTATGGTCGCGTTCGATCGATATGCAAGGTCGACCACGAACTCATCCCGTACGCAAATGCGTGCACCGAGCGCGAAGCTCGCTTCTGCCATCCGGTTGTTCGATCATTCGTTTTGCACACCGAGAATATTTAAACGAGTATTAAATGCATATTGAGATAAAGCAAATTAAACAGGCGATATCATAAAATTCAAACAGTTTAAGATCATAAGTTAAATGATATATTAAATACGTTGAAACATAAGTCATATTGAAAATATAGAGTTGTCAACCACTTGCACATCAAATTTATTAATTCAATATTTGATGATTGAAATTCGTGTGATGCAACCATAATTCCGTAAACGAAGGAAACGTGGTTTCACGTAGAAACACAGTTTTTCACTGGCAATATGAAACGTTTATAACTTTGATAAGACAATTCCACTTCAGTTCCACTTTAGTTTTTGGTTCTTTCTTTTGCTCTAAGTCTTATTCGAAGCAGAGAGAAGTGCACAGTAAGCCATTTGTACAGTTTCGAACGACTGAAATACTCTACAGTTTTCAGGTTTGTGTCATTTTGATAAATTGAGCCGGATATTTTATATATTTCTCCCCTCTTCAGTTCTTAAGCTTTACTGCGTTAAATATTAACTAATATCAATATTATAAAACTTTGTAAAATACGTCAAACCGATCGTTCGTATAGATCTCATATATTTTAGTCTTCGGCGTTGATCCGATTTTAAACTGTCAAAATAAAGAAAATAAAGAGAAGTTGTTATAATGTAACAATGAAAAGTTGTTATAATAATTTTTACATCTAATACGTTACCTTTTGCTTTACTAGGTCAGTCACAGTAGAATTACGAATATATTTTTTCCAGTAAATGCACTTATTATCATAATTATCGCTTTCTAGGGACGTTAGAAAACATTTTTGTCAATTATTTTTCATGCACATTTTCCTTTCTACAAACGCACCCATCCTACAATAAGAAAGTTATGATCATTCGAAGTCATCGATTCAAGTTACCGATTTAACGATTGCCAATTTTTCGCTCTGTTCACTCCATAGTTCAACTGCTTTTTTAACAACTTTCCCGTCATATCACTAGTAGAAAATTCTGCTGTTATAATTCCTTGAAATCTACAGAACAATGTCTTATAAATATATTTGGTGCCTGAGCTACACAAGAATTAGCCATTTTCTAACATCTTTCTTTTATGTGCCAAACATTTTCAATAATTTATTTCTTACCCAATTCCAGCTCTTTATCAGTATTCACGTTAGAATTTGTCTACGACTGCAATATCGCTTCAAGAACAGCGCTACCCTTGTATTTCAATTGCAAGAATTTCCAAATTCCAATTTCTACTCGCTTCTATCTTTCAACGCAGACAATGTTCACAACAGAAACGCGAACGGTCCACGAACTTCCATGATGGAAACACGATGATTTCGTAAGAATAGTGGATCCGTCTTATGAATGGTCGAATCGGTCAATGACGTCATCGTCCTTTCTCCTTTGTGGCACCAAGACCTTCTTTCCCGCCTCTCTCTCTCTCTCTCTCTCTCTCTCTCTCTCTCTCTCTCTCTCTCTCTCTCTCTCTCTCTCTCTGCATTTGCTCGTTGTCGTTCCCCTTCTTTATATCCGCCTTTCTATTTCTCCGTGTACGAGGCAGACGTTAATTTTCTGGTTTAATAACCGGGGCCGCGTTTATTAACGAAGCCGCCCCGAAAGCGGGCCAACCGTGAACTCTGGTTATTTGTTTCTTAATTAGAAAGAAAACTTTGACTCGCTCCGCGGCGACGATTATCGTTCCCAACTCCCATTAGAACTCGTTAACGCGGTATTGGAACGATACGTCTCGCGGGATGGCGACCCGATGGCCTTCCGTTTAATAACAACGCTCCTGGATACGCCGTTTTTCGGTGGGAACCGGAGAGAATACGGCGCGAGAAAAAGACGATAGGAAAAGAAAAAAGAAATGATTAAGCTTAGCCTAAGTTCCCGTTTAATCGCCTCCCGTTCCTCGTGTTACACGCAGCCGATTCAATTAAAACCAGACTCTTAAACGACGCGAAAATACCGCTCGATACAGCTGACCTCGGACTTTCCGCTTTAAACGCGAAGAATTTGTGGATAAGTTTCCACCTGCTAGAAATTTCCTGGATAATCCTTTTCGACTGTAATCAGCGAATCTGTAGTATTAAACGTGTTTCGATGTTCGACGATGTTTGTGTATGTCGATTAATGTTTGAAAATATCTCGAGCGGTTTATTCGTTAAAACAGCTGCTATAAAAATTGTCGATTTTTTATAGTAGCGATACACATAGTATAATGTATGCAAAGGCTAATTGGATTTCCAAGTTTCAGACTTCGAATTTAAAAAGTAAATATACATCGGAGGAAATCAGTAGCGGATAACTAGTATGAAAATACGTAATAGCGAATCTACGTGAAATAAAACAGCACGCTATAATTGCCGACTAAACAAATCGTAAAATCCGAAAGTAAGAGCAAACGAGTAGCCACTTTACTTCTTTTTTTTTTTTTTTTTTTACATGTAACACATGCAATTTGCCTTACCGTGAACGTACAAATTTTACTCCATAATCCAGCGTGCATCGGGGAGCCGCGTGCCGTTTTTACAACCGCACGCGTCGATCCGGTTTGATTTTGTTTGCCAGTGTAACACTCCGTTGATGGACCGCCGTTGATGGGAGCACATCAAACTATGATTTGGTATTTAGTCACCATTAGGGACGCATTAGCACTGATTACACGTGCATCTAGCCTATCCTCTATCGTATGGCCGTGTGCACGCGTACACACAGGCAAACATGCGTATACATACAGGTGAGTCCAATATACATTAACCCAGATACATCGTGCGGGTTCGCGTACGTTCACACTGAGACATACAAATGTTTGCACGGCCATAATCGACCGATCTACCGACGGATTTCTCATGAATTCTTAATTCCATATTTACTTTCGCTGGTCGGGGCCTCGGTGCCCGTGAAATTCGTTAATATTCCACGATCCTAAGTGTGCCGCCGACAAATAATCGGCGAAATCGTTCGATCGATCTGTTCTTCGTACGTAGATCAATGGATTCTTCCTGGTATTAGTCACAATGAATATTTCTTTCGTCCGTTTTTTTTATTTTCTGCACGAGGATACGGGCGTTGAAATTTGTACGATCGAAAGCAGTGGCAAAATTGTTAATCGAATGTAGAATTGCGAGATTCGATTAGTCTGCGAAAGGGCTAAATCAGCACGAAGGGAGGAAAGTTTGGACGAGTTTCGAGATGTAAACGGTTATAATTATAGGAGAGTGAATGGGTTTTAATTCTAGTCTGATCGGAGTTTATATTCGTTTCCAATTAGCCTCTAATCAAGAACTAAATTCATATTCGGAAACTTCGTTACGCTTAAATCGTCGATTTATTGCTAGCGTATATTACAGCCAGTCCATAAATTACAGTCGATGAATTAACAAGTCGATAAGATTACGAGAGCCAATAGAGTATGGAAAAAGTCCAAATACACAGACAGCCATGAGTGTGAGTGTTGGTATACAGACCGAACAACTACTCCTCTCATTTGCTAATCTATATTACCTATATCCTGTTCCTCTATCTGCATTAGCGGATTGAAACGTTTAGCCAAGGCAGCTGGATGCATCAATTAGCGTTCGACCAAGAAGGAAACGTAAATTCATTGACCACGGTGTTTATTCGATGTGATGAGAGTGCGTTAGAAGCACTTACAACTGTGTTCGTACTACGATCAACAGAGTAATTCGCAAAGAAGTAAGTAAGAGCGTCATGGTGGCAGGATTCGCGCGTCCATTAAATGTCTTGCGATTCGAGCGTAGATCGAGTCGTTGAATCGTCGAGAAAGCTACGATGGTTCCGCTTGGAACGCGGCCTTATAAATCACGATAATATCTCTGTTCGCTCAGAGCGACAACGAATAATTATTTGTATTAACATCGTGATACGTAATTGCCGAGTATTGCCAAGCGAGAGACGAGAAATTTCGTCTGGAAGATCGCGAACGAAAGATCGAAGATCGTCGATGAAAGAGGGAAGAGCGACCTTCGACCCTTTCGGATCGTTCTCCACTTTCGGTTATCATCGTTTCCTTTCGATGTTTTCTTATTTACGATCGTGCGCAGCTATGCAAATAACATCGTTGAGGAATGAGCTTCAATTATGCTCCCGGGGATCCGGGAATTCTTTCGAGAGTTGGTGCGCGAAGTGTGCTTACCCGCGGGAAACGATTAATTAAGTCGATTATCGGCGGGCATCGCGCGGTGCGTTTAATTAGGCGCATATTAAACCGATCGCGAGGTTTCATTTTCGAGCGAGGATCGATCGCGTGATTTGTATAGAAAAGCGAAGATGACGGGTTAAGGATTTGACTAAAGATGTTGGCGGAAAATTGAGCAAAAAGTTGGCCTTCGAAAGACGAGGCAAAACGTGGATAAATCACGCTGTAAATTGTACTTGTGATTTATAGACCCGAGATACGAGAAGCTACATAATTCTTACTAGAGATTTTCCTCAAAGAAGGGACATTAATTCAGTATTTAATAAAAGATGTGATTTTAAGGAAAAGAAAAAAAAAAACCGAGAATATTCAGATATTTGAGAATTTTGTATAGGTTCGCACTACCGTCTACCATAATATTTTATAATGATTTATATGTCCCTTTGGTTCTGCTTCAAGTTTTCGATTCTAGTCATTTTTCGAATAATGAATATCGATGAACAACACCAATATATTATGCACATTGCGTTCGTACGTTTACAGAAATTTTTTATGAATATATTTTAAAATTTCATTAGCATAATAACATAACCATCGACACTAATGAAATATCGAAAAGTTTTCTACAACATACACGATACGTTCGTAAAATATTTCTATAATAAGCATCCAAATACTTCTGTAACTCGCACTATGGATATATTATTTGTCATTTATCTATTTCAATTTATGTCATCTTCAACAGCTCACGATAATTGTTCAATAGTATCTCACGACTACTATCATCCGCTCGTTCTCATCCTCCGTTCGAAACAATTCACGCATCGAACAACATCGACGACAGATCACACCAGCTGCTATCTGTCACATCCTAAGGCAACTTCCCCTAGTGTGCGCATCTCGGTAGGGTTAAACGTGTGTTGGCGCGCAATTCCGCGTATCAGCGGGTAAACACACAAGTGCAAGTCCGGCGAGATGCATCTCGCACGCGACTCCAGTATTCGGCTCTTCCTCATCATCATCGCCGCGTTCTCCCCTCGACCTTTCCTCCCCTTCTCATCCCCTGTTGCTCGACAGAGGTCACGGGCCACGACTCAACGCTATACTTACCGAACTCGAAGCTCATCATCTCACAGACATTTCATTATATGAATCAGACAACGGCGTCCCACCACATCCAACGTTCCCCTCCCTTCCCCTGCAACCTCACCTACACCTTTACGTTTTTATCCAGCAACACACGCGTTGTAGCGAACAGAGAAACGTTCGAAGCAAGACGAAGCGTATTCAGATAGGTAAAGGAAGGAAATATATACAGGGTGTTCCATTGGTCATACTACAGTCGGTGACTGTAAGAAGGCGATTCTACGTGTGAAAATGAGTTGGGAAATGGAGAGTAACATTTTTTCTTGAAAACTTATTCTGTGCTTCCGACGTATTTTCGCATATAGAATAACCTCGTGATGCTCATACCCGGTTGTTAATTATATATCGATAATGATATAGTGATAATTCTGTAATTAATCATGCAAATGCACATATGCAACGAAGACGCATATGAAAAAATGTTACTCCATACTTTTGATTTACTTTTCCACGTAGAATCATCCCTTTGTCGATTGTGCTGCGATTACCAGGACATTCTATATGAAGAGAGAATACTATCCACATCGCAATCTCCGATAGGCTGAGATTTAATTCCTGATTGGAATTGCCTCGTACGAACGCTGGCTCTTCGCGATCATCGTGGAAGAAGCCACGTTGTGAGACTCGCGCGACGTGTTTTTCGCACGCGTCGACTAGCCGGATCTTCGATTCGACCTCGATAATTTCGATCGAGCATCGATCCGAAGTTCAAGTAGGATCGAAATCGTAATGAAAGTTTCGTTATTTGGCTTTCAATCGTCCTTTGTAATAACCACTGACAACTGACTGATTATATTGATAAAAATTGAAACAAATCTAAAAATGTATACAATTAAAAAATATTTATTGCAACGATATATTTAATACAAAAATTTGCGCGCAGTATGAACTTCTCAACTATCTTAAGCACTTAATAAATGTTAAATATTCAATATTTATGGTCCCACAAACACATGTGTCACGTTATCTGATAACGTTCTCTGAAATCAAATAGCTTCGCAAGATATCGATCTACATATCGTTCCGGGTAGATCGACCTTACTATCTCGCTAGCTAACCACACCAGCGTTTTCTTCAACGACAAATCGTTACTCGGCTCAACCCACCAGAAACCATATCCCTCATCGTCACATCATCCCGTCCCTACACACTTCCCATCAAGCCATCTTTCTCCCAGCAGATCACCGACCATTCACCGATCCCACCGCAAATCAATCGTTAATCAAACCGTAGTCGAAGACAAGCATTCGCGTTCCAGTCGAAATCGCAGAGCCAGCAACGACTTCGCCATCCTTCTTTTTCTCTTTTTTCGAATTACCCTTCCTCTATCGTGAAATTGTCGTCGCGTGCGGATTCCCTTTGGCTTTTTGGAAGGACCCTTCCGTGGAAGGCGGTCTCGAATTTCCATACACGCACCGCAGACCGCCGCTGAATATACTCACTTCCGGCAATAGATTTCCTCCTCCTGTGCCACCCTTCTCCTCGTCCACCACCCCTTCACTGGCGCTGGCTCTCCCTTCTATCCTCCCTCTCTCTTGTGTCGGAACTACAGCAGGATAGTTAGTTAGGGGTTAGAAGGGCCGGGGGGTGAGCGCAGTAGCGTACACAATCGGGGCCATTGTGCGCGGTGATTTGTGGGGACGATTTTTTGACTTCCGCTCTCGGCAGGGGGTGACTCGCACGCTTTCTGTCTCTCCTTCTCTCTGCCTGTGCCAGATCAACCCTCGCTCTTCTAGACGAGTCACCAGATACAGCTAAATTATCGGATGGCACCGGGTTAAAGGTCGATTGCCGATTTATTCCTGGAGAAAGAAAAAGGGGTGGATTCGAAAGGAGATCGTAAGGAGGAGGTGTGGCAAATCGGGCTTCGCCGAATTTCGTTACCGCTCCAACCTTTTTGTTTCGTTCTCGTATCGCTGCGCACACGGATTTTTTTACCAACCCAATGTTTTCTTTCGCGATTTTCGCGTTTGGGCATTTGAGGGAAAATGTAGGGACGGGTTTTAAGGGGAAACGTAGATTGTTGGTTCGGTATTGGTTGGATTAGATATCGTTTGTGTAATATTTGAAAGGAGAAGCGATACGACGATCGCGCATTGGTATTTCGTAATAGACACTTTTTAGATTTATTACTTTTTATTAGCTCGTTTCTATCGTTCTGAAACAGAATAGACAATTAAACCTATCGTATTTACTTTTCACTTTTACGTTATCATGCTCTTTGGTAATCATTGGGGTTTATATAAACGTGCATGAATTTATTATTTTCACTAAATAACGGAGTATTCGAATAATTGAAAGTTATCGTCGCAGAATCTACGATGCTCGTTTTGCTTTCTAATCCGTGTTTATTGCAAATAAACTTGAATTTGCGCGCTCTTGATGAAACAAACGTTCGAAGACCAAAATCAATTTAAATGTAAATCAACCTATCAATCATCGCAATCACAAATTTCCCATTCGCAGTTTATAATTCATAGCTAATGAACGCTATTGCCTGGTCCAAGTGTTCATTTTCGACTTGGCTAATAAAGCGAATCGAATTCTTCGCGCACGTTGGAGGTTAATAGCGGTAATGAGACAGAATACCGCGAAATTCCGGCAGGCTGTATCTCGCTTATTAATAGACAGCGGTGTTTTTCACAGTCGGCCTCCAAATGTTCCCGTTCATCTCGCGCGTAATTACGCCCGGCATAACTTTAAATTTTAATCCCATTTTTGAAAGTGCTCTTTGTCTTTGCGTCGGCGCACATAAGCAATATCGTAATTAAGGGAAATGAGCAACGCGCGTCAGCATAACTCAACGTTACATGCCTCTGTTCGTGCACACTGTACGCGGACAAAAGCTTAATATAAATTTATATGCATTATTAACGAGGGCTTCTCGTCGAGTAACCGCTGTAAAAACACCGGCTACTGCCTAACTATACCACACGTTCCTTATTATCTGCTGGTATATAATTCGTCGAATCTGTCGAATCTGCCAGTTGAATGTATCTTTTTGATGGGATTGATATAATATATTGGCGATGGGAGAGTAGTGCAGTGAAGTATTAGAAGAGAAGAGGAGGAGTAATAAAGGAAAGGAACATCATAATATTAGGTTGTTCGGAAAGTATCTTTCTTTCGCAAACGTGTTTTTTACAACAATGCACCTTCATACAAACGTGAAACCAAGTCTGTGAAATGTCGCGGTGTTTATCTCAACAGAAGAAAATGGATCGTACGTAATTCGACAAAATAATATAAAACAAAAAACGTTGTGCGTCTATTTCCTCATAATTAGTCAATACATACTTTATGTATGGTAAATTTTGAAGCAAGAAATACATGGTTGTTCATAGTACCTTTCACCTCTCGATAATGAAACGATTAACATAGAAATCACTCAACTATAGACGACAGTCTTCTTCAACTACGCTCATCTCGAATGTCTTAATTGTTCGCATATCTTACAAACCTTTCTGTCGTCCTAATTCCTCCACAAGCCCCACTTTTATTCTTTTCGGACAACCTAATATTTTCGAATCAAAATGATCGGACTTTCTTCTAATTGACCATTCGCTTCTCCCAATTTCTCTTACCTAAGCGTGCTAATTAATTCTATTCCTAACAAACTGTCGCTATATCCAATCTAGATTGTATTTTATCGCTGCTTTTTTTTTCTTTTTTTTTTTTTGCATGCATCGGTATTCATCCATCGAAACGGGAAGTGTCAGAGGAGCGCAACGTGCGATTTCCATGGTAACAGAAGTGACAGCAACCGAATTGTTTTACGAGTCTGTTTTTCCTTTATGCTAATGTACGATTGCGATGATCGTGATCATTTCACTCTCCCACCCCCTTTACCACCCTCTTGACAATTTACTACAATTTCGATTCATAGACCACTGTGGATACTTTGAAGTTTCGGAGATAAGTTTGCGAAGGATTTAACGGGCCTTCGACCAGTCATGACGTCCGTAATGTTATTCTCCCCGTGGTCGATCGTAAAAAAAGTGACTCGCGTCGACCCCCCGTCTGTGGCCATCTTTTCCACCCTCCTTATCGTTCCGTTCGTTCGGGAAGCAATTTGTATACGTTCGTCATGCGAACGGGGGAGACTAATGGGAGTAGGAACTGAGGAAATTAGAGCGAGTCTGAATCTCGAATGAGACTGGAAACCGATACGAATCTCGCGTTTGTTCTATCGCCCCTTATGAATAAATCGAAGAACGTAGGAATAAAATCTCTTTAACACGTTGATTACTATGCGATTTTTCTATATTTTACCCTTGTAGTCTCGATAGATATACAACACCACGTAACATTTAATCTTTGTAAAATGTTATATTGTATACGAGAATTTTTTCGCTGATAACGTTATCTAAGTCATTCACATTCTTGAAAATTTCATAATCCCAGAAATTTATCTTATTTCTATTTTATTTCTAACAAATTTACTTGACCATTCTTTTAAAAAACACCCTTCAACTGCTATCACAGCGAACCACCAGCGTGATAAACCCGACTGAAAAAATAAGTCAACGCAATTGGAAGGGAATCGCGAAGAGAGAAGTGTATTCTTTCTTCGATCTGGGACTTGCAACGCGAGCGTTTAGACCGATTTATAAGTCGACTGTTGGATCGCGTGGACACGCCTGTTTCGTGCCAGGGCTGCCGATTTGCCATTCGAGCGGGGTCTCGAAGACGACCCCTATTTATTCAAGAACGTTTCAACACCTTCGAACTACTTAAGAGACTCTCAAGAGTCGACGTGGATCCCGAGGGGGCAGGATCGACTCCGTAGGATAGAAATAAATTTTCGATGGAGAAATTGTGAGGTAAATTCGAGTTCGAGCGTACGATATCTTCTTCGTAGGATGGTGTGCAACAGCGTAACGTCTTTTTGGAAGATGGGACGCTATGAACACCGGGTATAATAAGGAGAGAAATCACGTATTCTTATGAGGAAATTTTTATCACAAAGCTTTATTCATCTATAAAGGAACGCGATAAAAAATTTGCCAGGACGTCAGACAGTGTAAATAGAATTATCCGTTATTACTCAAAAACTACCTTCCCATATGCATATTGTTAAAATAAAGGGCAAGTATGAACGCAATCATGAAATGTCAATGAGATTCAATTGTAGGAACTTTCTCGTGTTTCGAAATAGAAAAAAAATGTAACCATACAACCTAAATTTTGTTTTTTATTATTTAATTTGTATTTTACAATTTGTCCAGGTGAACATTCGGTAAATATAAAACCTCAATGGTTGTAAATTTGCGGAAAATAGGTAACCGTAGGTAGCCGCCACTATTGTGTTTGTTTGTTAGGACGTAATGATTGGTACCTTCGTTTCGTTTCTTCTTCTTTTAGGCATCATGCAGTGCAACGAGTATATTGTTATACAATGGAAGGTAAAAGAAATTTGAGGAGACAAGCGCCATAGAAAATAGCATAATTTTACAACAGAAGATTATGTTTCAACATTAAACTTGCTTTCCCCCGTCACTGTATATTCTATTTTCTACAACATACGTACGTTCAAATACAGACACACTATACTTTGGAACTATACTTCGATATCTATTACAAAACACTAATCATTAACAGTCACGCTCAGCTAAAAAAATATTGAAACCAAGAAGAACGACCGTAAGAACTTCAGCAAGCAACTAAAGAAATTCTCCATCAAAGTAGCAAATTTTCAAGCTCGAAAAATCGGCTGAAAAAGAGGAAAAAATTGAAAAACAACAAACTAAAAAAGGAAAGAAAAAAAGAAACAGGAACACGCAGGAAAATAAAAATGATTACGTAGCCACGGTAGACGTACGTGCGTTGCGTGACACCGGGATGGTGTGCACGCGCGTGTACGCGTCCGGCGTTTATGCTCGTACGGATATTGGACGAGGGTGAAGGGCGGCGGCGAAATGTCCGTGAGGGGTAGAGTATAGTCGAGGAAGAGGAAGGGGTCGGATGGTGTCGCGGGGGCGTACGGCGGGCCGCCGCGCCGTTACCGCGATGTTTTGTAATTTAAATTAATTGAAAAATATGCACTATGTGTGTTGTCCGATCGCGCTCGTGTTGCCGGTCCGAAACGGGGAATGAGACCTGTGCGGCAGAAAAAAAGAGCGAGACCGGATGCGACCGCGCAACGAGGATCGAGAAACTCCACTTTGGGGGTGAGAAGGGAGGCCGGCTCGCGTAGAATAGGGGTGGTTCACGCGTGTGTGTGTGTGCAGAGAGAAACGGCGGAGAAACGCGGCCAATGCTTCGACCTGCATCGCGGAATCGAGAGGCGTGCAGGTATACCGCGTGGCCAATCATTCGCGCCAGCCGACCAATAACTTATTGGTTTTTCACATACGATTTGATTCATTATCATTCCGTTATTTATATTTGCCCGGCCTGCTGCGAATTTCGGGGATTTCGGGGATTTTGTGACAAGGGTGTGAGTGCGTCACGAGCCGGGGGTGACGCGTAAAAAAAAAAAAAAAATGAAAAAACAGTGTATGTACACATCGGAAAGCACGTCACGCCACGCAATCGTGTACGGCCGATGGTTCGCTGGTGTTTCCGCGCGCGAACTTGAACCCGTGATTGGGGTTGCTTTTTTGCGGGGGTGGGGCTAGGTGTTTGTCTTTGGTTTTTGGCCAACTTGGTGAAGTATCTTTGGAGGGTAGGTTAGCTGTGAAAATGAATCTAGGGGTGGGTGTTGGAGTTTTGTGGGGTTGTTAAAGTGCGTTTATTAATGCTTAGAGGGTTTCTTGCGGAAGATTTTGGTTGAAGAGGATCGAAGATTTTGGTTGAAGATTTTTGTGATTATGTTAATATCGATGAAAAAAGAATTAAGCTTGTTTGAGGTACGCTTCTGTTGAAGTTTATAATCCCGATAAATAGGATAGCTAAATTTTCACGATCGAACAAGTCGTATCCACGTCGGAAGATTTCTTTTCTCTAATTATGCAATGGTATTATTTCAGTGAAAAATTGGAAATCTAACATCTTCGAGCAGATATTGTTATTTAAGTGTAATATAATATCGAGAAACAAAGGACCTTTTCCATTTGCAATATAACCAATATCGGGAATTTTGCAAGAGCTAACAAAGGTTCTAGTTTCTTTTCTATTCTGAGCAGAAATACCTTTACTGTTAAATGTCGTGAGTCACTATCTAATTCGAAAGTTACTACCGCATTTGCCAGATTATTTTCTATAAAGGAACATGTGAACTGTACTTTCGTTATACCATTTGGCGCCAACTGAATTTCTCTATCCATAAACAGTGGCAGCGTTTAGAATAGTCTTTAACCATGGACTGAAAAGAGCATTAAACAGCGTGTTTGTTAGCCCGTACTTTTTACTTGGCAGACTTCTCGAGTTACGGTTATTGTTTCGTCTAAGACTTCTGAGACCCCTTATAAATATTCATCGGTTCGCTTTCAAGCGGCAATTGTTTTCAGCGTACATAATTTCGCGATTTGTGGACAGAGTCGAATTACTGAAAGGGGTCCACTGTTGCTCGACTCTCGCTCTCCTCTTCATAATAGTACCCATTCACCAGTAGACCCCATACGGATCTTGTACGTTCTCCTTTTCTCCCGTGTAACATTCTTCACTTGTTTTTTTTTTTTTTTTTTTTTACGCCACGTTTCTTTACGCTCGTGCCGGAAACATACAAATTTGAAAAGCAACGTTTCATCTTTGTTCGTATATTTGCATGAATATGCAGTAATTCTGGCGAAAAATCATTAATCATACCGCGTGTATTTCGTGGGAAGCAATATTGGTTAGAAAAATAGAGCAAGTATCATTCAGATATTCTAATTAGAAGCGAAGTAAAATATACATGATGATTTTTATCCTGCTAAATCCGATAAAAAAAAAAAAAAATGTTGAAATATTTGCGATAACAATGCGAATAAGACAGCGTTTTCCAAATTAAATAAAAATTGTTTTCTAAATAACTGTATCATTTTTATCACCTTCCGTGAGAGTAACAGAACTGGCGAAATATCGTTCGGGCGTATCGAACGAAACGATGCAACAACAGGGACGACAGAAATCTGTGATGTCGCTCTAAATCTTCACCGGCTAGCCACGGTTTCACGTTATTATTCATCGCGGTGTATTTGCCCAGCGAAAACATTTATCGAAGTTCGTGCATAAATTAATTACGATATTTTAGTACAACTGATGTTCTCAAACATCGTCGAACGATGCATTAATATAACTCATTTATATATGTTTTTAATGCGCGTTAATGAGCTATAAGTACGTTAAATATTTGAGAGAAAATTAGAATTAATAATTAACGCTTCGTTGCCGTTTAATATGTTGATTATCGGCTACATTTGTGCTCTCTATCGCTGTTCCTGGTCGTTGGATATTTTCAGTCTGTTGCCGATTATTTAAAGCACTTTCGTGTCTTCCGCTGATTCCCAATTGCAAACGCTTCTGATATTGATTTAATTAAAACCGTTTCTCTTAGTAATTATCGCTTCGAAAGGGAAAAAGAAAACGTGAACGTTTCCGGACGATTAACTCTTTGCTCTGGGAAATCGTTTGAGTCCCTTTGAACGTTGCCAAGCGAACTAAAGACTGTTTTGAAAGCTTATGCACACCCGTGTTTGTAAAACATCAAAACGTTTTCAACGTGCCCGACTTGTGGATTTATTTTTCAATCGTAACGCCGCGTCGCGCCGACGCGATAGGCGCCTCTCCAAGTGATCGCTGACGTCTATCAGAATCTGAAAAAAAGAGATAACCGTCCCGTATGAAAAAAGCAATTTTTCATCACCGTTTTCCATATTTATGTTTCAATTTCTTTTTCTTTTTTTTACAAACTACCGATACGAAATACAGACGAAACCTTTGAAATTACTTCGAACTCTTGCTCTAATCGACGTATCTCCAAAAACGACGAAATACGGAAGATACGGCGGGGATTACTTTCTAACGATTTCGTGTATATACAAACGAGCTACGGTCAATTTTTAGGCAACGATTTCTCTGTATCACCCTCTGTACCATCAAATTTCGTCGACGAATAGCCAGAAAAATTTTAAAACCATCAGTAACAAGGAATAAAAAATTCAACTCGGAATCCATCGTCGGTAATTCCAAGTCTTCCCAAACGTTCGGCCAAAAGGGTTCGATCCGGAGCTTCGTGAAACGTGAAGCTGCAACTTCCTCTGGAAACTCTCTCGTCGCCGTTTCGACGGGACTCGTGCGTCGAGTTTACAGTCCCTTCTGGCCGTAAAGTAAGCCGTGGGGCGCCAGGTATCGTGGCTTCATCCGTTGAGAAAAAAAAAAAAAAAAGAAAAAAATTCTCTATTTATACGCGAGCACGGGACGGAAAGTCGGCCGGCCGATATTTCGCCCCGGTATACAGTTTACACGTAGAGACAATTCCGGAGGAAAAGTCTCGCCAAGACGCAGGCTTGCCCCGCTCCTTTCCAGGACCGAGTCTTTTTAATCATTCACGAGGACCTGACGGCGGCCGTGCCTTTAAACGATCCAACTGAAATTCGTCCGGACGTCCAACGTCCGAATTTAAATCCTCTCAAATATTAAACGTGCATCCGGGCTGCTCGCGTGTCTACACGCATGTATATGAACGGCTCGTGTACACATATGTGTTCAGCCACCTGACTTCTTCTTTCCTTTGCAACCCTAGTTGGATCTGGTGTACGTACGTACGTCTGTAGAGGGCTCCGTTTCCAACGGGCGAGCTGTTAAACCCACTCGACTAGGAGGAACGGTTTGTATCTGGTCGACGAGCCGAGTCCGAAAAGCGGATATAATAACGTAGGAATTATTTGAGTAGACTCTCGGTGGAAAAGGCAGCAAGCAGAGAGAAAAAAATTCATATTTTGTATCACGTCTACCGACGCAGATCGAGGATGGAACACGGCTCGGACGATTTTGTTCGAGTAGGGATTAGAGATCGCGTATCTGTAGCGTAATACGTTGGACATCGTGCTCGTATTTTTGATCCCTATGTATGTACATACGCTGCTGTCGATGAATTGGGACCACGTCAAACCGATTCCTCTCTCAGTCAAATAATTATCCCGCCTCTCTGTCGATTTACCAGGTTCATTAGCCACTTGTTCCATTTTTTTTTTTTTGTTCTTGGTTATTGAAAATATTCTTCTCTTTTTATTGTTGAATGTGAGTTTTGGCTATTTTACCTTCGACAGAAAACGGAGTGTTATTTTGCACGGTTCTTTGAACCGTTAAACTCAATGTATACTAGGTTCTTGGTGTGTCCTTTGAAACTGGGATCGTTGGCCGTCATTCGGTTTAGAAAATTGAATTTTTTCTGAATATTTTTAGCCATTTTTTATCTAAATATCTTTGAAAGTCAGCCCACTCTCCGTTTACCGGTTTATTTTTCAAACAATCTATGCCGTGTTTCATAAAAATATTTCACTTTTCAACAATGTTTCCTGCTTTCTTCCAACGAAAGCCACAATCTTCTCATTCGAATAATTTCATTTTACTACTCCCACCCCATTGAATCAATCGGAGATCATCTTTCAGCGAGTCGCCATCCAGCGAAAAAGAGTGGCACAACGATTAAACAATTTTTCAGGCCACGATCGTAAACCCGTACGACGATGCGACGACTGCGTTTCTCGCGGTTGTAAAAGTCACTGGAGCAGATCTTGTAAACCGGGACACCCGGTATAAGCACGAGAAGGACGAGGCGGCCACGTTCGTTACGCGGTTCATAATAGCGAGCGTGATGTGGCATCGCGCGGACGTCCGAGCAATAACTCGGCCGGCTCTTAATTACTTTAATTAATTAGGAAACGCGGCTTCGTGGAAG